>NC_135827.1:15289051-15489028 GCF_964213995.1 Mustelus asterias | reverse complement strand
TAACTGCATGCCTCAAGCAGCCTCTCATCAGTTGTGACCAAGGGCATCCTAAGCTCGGCTTCATAACAGAGCCAGGACTTGGACAAAAGCAAAATACCGGAAATCTGAACTAAGAACAGAAAACGGGGGAAATACTCAGCTGGTCTGGCAGCATCTGTGGAGAGAGAAACAGAATTAATTGTTGGAATTTTCCCACAAACTGACTAAGTGTCATAAAGGTGGGAAAATCAGAGCAATCGGTGCCAGTCTGCCTGGCACGGTCCGGACGGACCACAGCCACCCCACACTTGTATACTGAATGAACTCTCATGTGAAACACGCTGTTATGGCGTCCCCAGGTGTGTGACTCCCCCGAACCAGCTCTCAGTGAGCACCGTTAACAAGGGGGGGGCTGCATTTAAAGGCTCCCTCTGCATTCACAGACAGTCACACCAGGAGGATGGCAATGTGGACAGCAGCACCATGTTTCACTAAATTTAAAGTTTATTTATTAATGTCACAAGTAGGCTTACATTAACACTGCAATGAAGTTATTGTGAAAATCCCCTAGTCGCCACACTCCAGCGCCCATTCGGGGACACTGAGGGAGAATTTAGCATGGCCAATGCCCGTAACCAGCACGTCTTTTGGATTGTGGGAGGAAACCAGAGCACCCGGAGGAAACCCACGCTGACACAGGGAGAACGTGCAGATTTCGCACAGACAGTGACCCAAGACCGGGAATTGAACCTGGATCCCTGGCGCTGTGAGGCAGCAGTGCTAAGCCCTGTGCCACCGTGAGGGCAATCTCAGAAGGCTTCTGGATGCAGTGGAGGAAAGGTGGGCCATCCTGTACCCCCGCGAGGATGGACGACCTGGGAGCAGGGAGTGGGATGCGGTGGCTTTGTCAGTCAGTGCCAGCGGCCTGACACTGAGGACTGCCACCCAATGTCACAAGCAAATTAATGACCTCATCCGAGCCGCAAGGACGAGCGTTCATCTGCCACATCCTGGCATCAGTCCCGTCTGTCACACCTGGATTGTCCACGTAAATCCATTCTCTGACATCCTGCGGCCTTCCAGCACCTGACTCTCTCGCTCTCTCCCCCCGCCCCCCGCGCACCGCCCCCCCCCCCCCACCCCACCACCACCACCACCACCACCAGCATCTTCCTCAAATCCCTCTGGCATTCCTCTTCGCAACCACTTCCTGTCCCCCCCCCCCCCACCTCCGTGCCTGCCAGGCATCAGACTTCCAAACATCCCCTTTTGTCCCCTCAGGAGAAGATAGTGCATAATAGAAGAAAGCCAGAGAAGAAAGGCAGGGGAATTCCCAAGTTGCATCTCCTAACCCCCCCTGCGTGAGGGGTAAGTGATGGAGCTCTCATGGGAGGGACAGGAGAGAGCTGAGTGAGTGAGTGATGTGGGAGGATAAATGCATGGGGTTATGGGGATAGGGCTTGGATGGGATTATGGTTAGTGTAGACTCAATGAGCAGAATGGCCTCCCTCTGCACTATAGGGTTTCTATGTCGGCCTGTGCCACAGAAGTGAGGATCCACAGAAGTTCATCCATATGATCTGGTTCAGGTAAGTTCCAAACTGCCCAGCGACCTGTCGCTCCCTTGCACTGAACCATGTGTCTTGTTTTGCAGGAGTAACACCTGATGAGGTCGGGCCCTCAGGTGTCAGCATCCCCTCATGCCACCTCCGCTAGCACCTCGGTGGAAGACACCAACCAGGCATCACTGGCACCATCCGTTACTACCATGACTACCATCCGTTAGCACAGAGACACACACTGTGGTGGGCGGAATTAGCCAACAGGCGTCAGGGTCACTATCTGGTGAGCACCACACAGCTGCTGATGCACATCAGGTGAAGGTGGGAACATTCGAGGGATCGGGAAGATGGCGGGCAGTCTGCTGGATCCCAAGAAACAGATGCCGAGCCTATGGAAAAGGTTCTCCCAAAGCTGGTGGAGATACAGTGGTAGAGCCGGGAACTGCAGGAGAAGGTGTCAGCAACATTCCAGCAGTTGCAGGGCCGCTTACAGGAGCCCCACTGCCTTCAGGTGGAGGAGATGGTGCCGGCAATGCATGGCACCCAGGCCAAAACTGCAACAGTGGCGAATGAGGAGGAAAGCCTGGGGCAGGAGATGGTAGCCATCAGTGGCAGGGCCGAAGGCATAACTTGGTCTCTGGAGCATGCTCCAGCCACATTGGACAATGGCAGAGGGGCTCCTGAGCTTGGTCCAGACTCAGAGGGCTATAACCAAGGTCTCGCACACTATAGTACAGACTATGTTGGGCCTCCCGGACTGGCAGGGCCAGGTGATGCCAAGGCCTCTGGAGCTCACCCCAGCTACCCCTCCATCCCATGGAGTGTCCCAGGGGCCCAAAAGAGCCCTGAAGGAGGAAGAAGGGTTGGAAGCCATTCCAGGGCCTCCCATCCAGGAGACTCCGGCAATCTCCAGCCCATCTGAATCCCCCCTAGATGACACTGGTGGATTTCATGGGCAGTGGGCTAAACAGGGCGGCCAGTATTTATTGCCCATCCCTAGTTACCCTTGGAGGGCAGTTGAGAGCCAACCACATTGCTGTGGCTCTGGAGTCCCATGTAGGCCAGACCGGATAAGGACGGCAGATTTCCTTTCCCAAAGGACATTAATGAACCAGATGGGTTTTTCTGACAATCAACAACCATTTCATGGTCATCAGTAGATTCTTAATTCCAGATTTTTTTTATTGAATTCAAATTCCAACATCTGCTGTGGCGGGATTCGAACCCGGGTCCCCAGAACATTTGCTGACTGCCTGGATTAATCATCTAGCAATAATGCCGCCTCCTCTACTTGTTGCATCCAGCTTGACCCCGACACCAAAAATGGCAAAGTGTTTCACTGCTTCTCAGTTCAGATCCTGCGCTGTTGGCCAGAGTGTTCTCGATTCAAACCTCATCCAGACGTGAATGCGCAGTCTAAGCTGACAAAGCAATGCAGCACTGAGGGAAGCACAAATTGCCACCTTCCCTTCAGAAAAGACATTTACAAATCCCATTGTACAATTTGAAGAAAAGCAAAGAGTTCATCCATAGAATCGCGACAGTGCAGCAAGAGGCTATTCGGCCCATCGAGCCTGCACCGACAACAATCCTACCCAGGTCTTATCCCATGTATTTACCCTGCCAATCTCTCTGACACTAAGGGGCAATTTAGCATTGCCAGTCAATCTAACTGGCACATCTTTGGGCTGTGGGAGGAAACACGGGAAGAATGTGTAAACTCCACTCAGACAGTGACCCAAGGCCGGAATTGAACTCGGGTCCCTGGCATTGTAAGGCAGCAGTGCTAACCACTGTCCCACCGCGTTGCCCTACAATAATGCATGGAAATGATAAAGTGGCTGATAGTGACATAATCAGCTGTGGCCCCATCCTCACCCATTTTTACACCACCCCAAAAACTATGACCCTGAATTTAACACTGAGCTCTTCGAGATTTTACTTAAGTCCTTCAATAGCTTCCTAATTACAGTTTTGTGTAGCAGTGTGATTAACCTTGACTGAAGTGCACCAACGTGGGGTGTTACTGATCCAATGTAGGTCATATTTGGAATATCCTACTGATACAAACTGGGTACCAAGTGAATGTCCAGAAACATTGTTGAAAAAAGTAGTTTGGAAACCAAGGTACAGGAATCTGCAATAAACCTTTATTGAAATTTTGAGACAGTTTCTTGTCAATTTCTCCTGTTTTGCAGTGTCTAAATTACTAGCACACACCCAGATGCCTCAAAGTGATGGCTGAGTTGTCCAAATATTAACCTGAAATAACGTGTTCTATTCAGGTACCAGAGCAAGAACAGGCTGAGTACACATTAGTAGTCTGTCCGTACGATTGGTGTCTAAACAATGCAAAGGCTTCTTGTTATCTAAAGCAAGCATCAAACTTGGACTATATCAGATCCGCTCACATACATTGATAGGCTAACAATGAGCATTTGGGAGTGTGTGAGGAGCATATTGTTCATGTTAATACATGCAAATCGCTGGCACACCTCACCTCTCTGAATTGGACAGTACATGAAAGACTCTTGATTACAACTAGCAGAAACCAAGTCACTTTACTGAAACAGCACAAGCTAGCTTATCGCTGGCTGAGACAGACAAAGTAAGAATATAAGACAAGAATAGGAAATTCAGCATCTTGAGGCTGTTTTGCTAGTCAGTAAGAGCACAGCTAATCTGTATCTTAACTCCATTTATCCAGTTTGGTTCCATACTGCTATAATATGCCTTTAAGGGACTGCAGCCTGACACACTTTCTTCTCGTGATGTCATGCTGCAATCCCTTAAAGTAATATTGCAACACATATCTCTTGCTATCTTAAGAAAATTTATATCAACGTCAGCTTAATTTTCTGTCGTCCTAACCTCAACAGCTTTTTGGGGGAGAAGGTTCTCCGTGAACCTTTAAAAGTTAACCGTCTCAGAAAGGTCAGGCAAAAGGTCCATACACTCATAATCTGCTCTCCAAATGCAAAACCATATCTGACGCATTGCATTGTTGCTCTGTGCTGGAGCATCCAGACATAGCATGCTGTAGGTCCCAATGTTCAGCCCCACAATGTTGAGATGTGGGGCTGTGCCCGTGGCAGCACCCCTTTCTCCCAAACACTGCAGCGCAGTGGGTGGACAAAATCTCAGAAGGAGGGTGGAGGCAAGGGAGGAAGTGCAAATACCCTGCCCAATATTTTGACTCGCGATTGGTCCATGGCACAGGGAGATCCAAGATGGACAATATGAGGAGAGGAAAAAAAAGAGGGAATTTTACCAAAGAAAAGCATTGACTGTGGAATGTGATTAAGGGAACTTTTTTAAAAAGTTTATTTATAAGTAGGCTTACATTAACACTGCAATGAAGTTACTGTGAAAATCTCCTACTCACCACACTCCAGCACCTGTTCGGGTAACACTGAGGGAGCATTTAGCATGACCAATGCACCTAACTAGCCCGTCTTTCGGACTGTGGGAGGAAACCAGGGGACCCAGTGGAAACCCACGCAGACACGGGGAGAATGTGCAAACTCCACACAGACAGTGACCCAAACCAGGAATTGAACCCATGTCCCTGGCGCTATAGGCAGCAGTGCTAACCACTGTGCTACACAGTGATTTGAAGAGGAAGAAAGTTAGGACACTGTTCTGGAGGAATCATATAGATTGACTATTTTAACACCACTGTGCCAGGATAACATTCAGCTGTTAGTAAATCTAAAGTGCTCACAGCCTGATTAAAAAGCACTGTGTTAAAAATAAACTGCAACTGAACTCTGAAAATTGATTAGATGCAATCTTGTGATTTGGCTCCTTGTGTGAGGCACAAAAAGATTCAAATGATTCCTACATTTGCTCAATCTAGGGCTGGAGATCTTTACCTGTTTCAAGGAAATGCACCTGTCGCTATATTTTCCAAAATGATGATGGTATTCAGGACCATCGGAGCTGTATGGAATGTCAGGAGAGGGTTGGCGAGACAAGGATCCAATCCTGAACTTTCAGCATCATGTCATGACCGGCTCAAGGACAATGGAGTTGGAGGTAAAGGTAAAGACCCCTTTGAGGGGGAAAGCTCATGGACGGTGAGTTAATTGAATGCCTATAGTGCAGAAGGAGGCCTATTGGCCCATCGAGTCTACACCAATTACAATCCCACCCAGGTTCTATCCCCATAACTCCACATATTTACCCTGCTAATCCCCCTGACACTAGGGTCAATTTAGCATAGCCAATCAACCTAACCCGCACATCTTTGTGGGAGGAAACCGGAGCACCCGAAGGAAACCAACGCATACACGGGGAGAGTGTGCAAACTCCACACAGTGACCCAAGGCCGGAATTGAACCCGGGTCCCTGGCGCTGTGAGGCAGCAGTGCTAACTACTGTGCCACCCGAGGATCACCACACCTCAGGCGAGGGGCAAGGTTGAGAAGGCGGGGCCTTCATGAATAACCTCAGCTGGCACGGGAATTGAACCGGCGCTGCTGGCATTGCTTTGCGCCACCACCCAGTCGTATACGAGCGACAGAGGGTCGGGAAAGGCAGTCATTTGGGAAAAGCAGTGAGCGGGAAGCACTGGAGGTTCCAGAGAGGGAAATGGCAGTGAGCGGTAGAGGGTTTGCAAAGGTATTGTTTGGAAGTGGTGGAAGTTCTCAGTAGGCTCATCCAGATTCCCCATACGCCCTACTAGCTGCAGAGAGTTTCTGGAAAAGACACTGACTGGACATTTGAATAATTTAAGCTGATAGCCACTGTTGGGATTGAGAACTGCAGACAAAGTTGTTTCTAAAGCATTCCATTTCCTGATTGTCTTTCCTCCTCTCATAGACGTGGTAAAGGCTATGCACCAAGCAGCTCTGCAATACCTCACTGAAATGGACATTCTTCATGTGGAGACAGTGGTGAAAGTCTGTTCAACTACAGAAAACATCACAGCCAAGTCCAATTCCCATGCTCATTTGATATCCATGGCCATTAACTTTCATGGTCAGGGATTGAATAGATAATGCCCATTAGGATTAACCAATTACCAAAAAACCAACCTCATTTCTGTATTTAATGTGCACATCAGTATTTTTAATATAGTGTAAAATAACCAATAAAACATCCTGTTACTGCCTTACTGCTGGTCTAAAGGTGTCCTATCTGGTGTCCCTCCTGTTGGTCAGATTGATTCTAATTAATCGAGTTAGTAAAGGGTTGGAGTTGAACTTAACTCTTGCCGACCCACTGCTTCCTCAATTAACCAGACACAACCAACATGTGACTGCCTGAGTCACCACCCGAGTGCACCAATCACCTTATTACCTTGCAGCTTTTGTATCTGATAATGTCGTGATTTTCCCTTGTTTAGGTTGACCTGCTTTGTGGAAATGATTTGAAGGGCCGATCTACTAGACTAGCCTTGAAGAGGTTAGCTTAGACACTGGCTCTCATGGAATGCATCATCTCAGTTTCTAGTTAAGTGGATGTGGTGCGACTCTCATTCCACTGGCTGAAGTGTTGGTTCTGGCCCGTAAGAGGGGGGCTACCATCCAGGAAACAATGTTGTTTACCAATTACCTCCCCTCCTGGACACAGGTCATAGCACTGCAATCTCCCATAACTTGCCAAAATGGCCATTTTTCTTGCATAAGCTTAGAGATTGGGTTATCAAAACTGAGCCCAATTCATATGCACACACATGGATTTGTCAGCAGGGCAATGCTTAGTAATGAAACCCAATTCCCGTTCCCTCCCCACCAAGGAAACCAAGACCACTTCTTGTGTCCGCTTAAAGTCACCGCAGCTGAGATCTGGTAACTTGTGGGCCACAGGCAGGATTGGATAAGGCCACTTGCTTTTGACAAACCTTGATGATTTTCGATAAAGTCCACTAGGAAGGTTCTGAGCGCGTATCATTATATACTCACGCTCACACCGTTAAATTGAATTGGCGTCACTTACGTGTGATGTCAAAAGCTAAGCAATTAAACTACCCTCCCCAAAGTGCCAACAGTCACCCTTCCAAATGGGATGCGTTTAGGGATATTTTATATACTTGGTTTGAGGGGTCTGACCTTGGTTTGCATTCTAGGAGCTAGGTTGCCATGGTTAGCGGGGAGAGAGGGTTATGGTACTCTGTATTATATGTATACTCAGGAGAAAAAGCAGTAATGGAGACCAGAACCCTGGATGTGTTCCAGGCTTTGATACCGATACCTGTGCACCTACAGTATGTTTTATGTCCATGAAAGAATTACAGGATCTTCCAAGTGTTAATTTTCTTCCACACTCGCCTCATCTTGCTCCATGATCATATGGACCCCCGCTGGACGGATGATGCGGTTAGCACTCCTCTGGTGCGCTGGCGAGTTGGATGATCTACTTGGAGACTTGTGCGCTCTGGTGGAGCCAGGGGATCGGACGGGAGACCTGTTGTATCGCCTGGGTGATCGACCGGCTGGTCTTGGGGATCTAGCAGGAGGTCCAGAGGAAACTATGAATCCAGCCTGTTCTGCTGCGCTCTTGGAAACACTTAGGGAGTCTTCCTCAGCATCTGGAGAATCCTGGAATACAACAGGATTGGGTAAGGCCATTTGCTTTTGACAAGCTTTGATGATTTGGGATAAAGTCCATAGTGGGGGTTACAGTTTGTGGTTGAACATCCCAAAAGACCAGCTAAATCAATATGTCATGGTTAAAGGGGGATATGCTCCAATGTATAGAATCTAGGATGAAAACAAGACAAGGAGAAGTGTGGAGTTGAAACATCTTGAGAAAGGATGGGTTATCTGGTTGTCAGTTGCAGTGCACTAAGAGATGAAGGTGACATCATGGTAAAGTGACCAACTAATTGCTCTGGGAGGTAGGTTCCTATCATTGAATCCCTATAGTGCAGAGGAGGCCATTTGGTCCATCGAGTCTGCACCAACTCGGCATCTTACCCTGCCTGCCTGATCCCCGTAACACCTAATCCATTTTACTTATACAACTTGGGGCACTAGGGGGCGATTTATCATGTCCAATGCACCTAACCTGCACATCTTTGGACTGTGGGAGGGAACTGGAGGACCCGGAGGAAACCCACGCAGACACGGGGAGAATGTACAAACTCCACACAGAAAGTGACCCGAGGCTGGAATTGAACCCAGGTCCCTGGCGGTGAGGCAGCAGTGCTAACCACTGTGACACCCCATCATAGCAGCTGGTGGAATTTAAGTTTAATTAATTTTTAAAAAAGTCTGGAATCAAAACATCCCTTGAAACTTTCAGCGATTGTTACAAAAACCCATCTGGTTCACTAATGTCTTTAAGGGAAGGAATGTGACTCTCGAACCAAGAACAATCCAATTGACTATCTTGCTGTCAAGGGTAATTAAGTATGGGCAACAAGTCAATGATGCACACATCCCATGAAAAAATAAACAAAAACTCTCACCTCTGAATCAGAAGATTTGGGATTTAAGCTCCACTCCAAGTCTTGAGCTCATGATCTAGATTGAAACTTCGGTGCAGTAGTGAGGGAGTGCTACATTATTGTATTACCATTACAAATCACTGGTTGGGCCTCAACTAGAGTACTGCATACAATTCGGGACACCAAGCTTTAGAAAGAGTGTCAAAGTTCCTTGAGATGGTGGAGTAGATTCTGCCAGCAATGAGAGACTTCAGTTTGAAGAAGCTGGGATTGTTCTCCTGAGAGCAGCAATAGTTAAGACTTAACAGAGGTATTTAAAATTATGTGGGGTTTTGATGGAACAAGTAGAAGCAATTGTTTCCTCCAGCAAGTGTGTCGTAATCAATGGTCAAAGCTTTGAAATTGTTGATGAAGAGAGCGAGGATAATTTTTCACAAACAAATGGAAAGTGCTACCTCATTGGAATCAGATTCCACTTTCAAATGCCGAGTGGACATGTACTTGAAGAGGATTAATTTGCACAGTTATGGAGAAATGGAAAAGTCCAAAGACCAGAGAGTTATGAAACCTCAGGGGAGGGGGGAGCAGGATTTTCCTCCACCACCTCACCACGTTTTCCGGCAAGTCTGGGTGTGGCTCACTGTTGGCCACCAGTGGGATCTTCCCATCCTGCCAATGTCTACTGCATTTTGTGCGACTCGCTCATCCCATCATCAGGGAACCCTTTGATGGGACTGGAAGATGCCGCTGGCAGGAAGGGCTGGAAGGTCCCAGCCATGGTTCTGGAGAAGGATGGAGTGAGTCAGTCAGAGAGAAGCTATACTGTCGCTAACTTATATTAACTCCTGGTCTGGGAAGACTTTGGTTTTGAGATTCTCATTCTTTTCAACTCTCTCCATGGCCTTGCTGCCCCCGTCTCAGCCTTACAACCTTCCCAAAGTTTCTACACTCTACTAAATCTGGCCACTTGCACATCCACAGTTCGAAATGCTCCACCATTGGTGACTCAGCTCCTCAGCAGCAAACCCTAGTGTTTCCTTTTTAACCTCCCTGCCTCTCTCTCTCCTATTTTATCATTGCTTAAAACCAATCTCTCTAACCAAGCTTTAAATCACGTTCCCTAATGTTTCTTTATGTGAACTGATGTCAACATTTGTGTCATAATACTTCTTTTTTATTCAATAATGGGACATGGGCGTCGCTGGCGGGCCAGCATTTATTGCCCATCCCTAGTTGCCCTTGAGAAGGTGGTGGTGAGCTGCCTTCTTGAATCGCTGCAGTCCATGGGCTGTGAGTTGACCCACAATGCCATTAGGGAAGGAATTCCAGGATTTTGACCCAGCGACTGCAAAGGAACGGTGATATATTCCCAAGTCAGGATGGCAAATGACTTGGAGGGGAACTTGCAGGTGGTGGTGTTCCCATGTATCTACTGCCCTTGTTCTTCTAGATGGACATGGTTTGTGGGTTTGGAAGGTGCTGTCGAAGGATCTTTGGTGAATTGCTGCAGTGCATCTTGTAGATAGTACACACTGCTGCTACTGAGCGTCAGTGGTGGAGGGAGTGGATGTTTGTGGATGTGGTGCCAATCAAGCGGGCTGCTTTGTCAAGGATGGTGTCAAGCTTCTTGAGTGTTGTTGGAGCTGCACCCACCCAGGCAAGTGGAGAGTATTCCATCACACTCCTGACTTGTGCCTTGTAGATTCAGGATAGGCTTTGGGGAGTCAGGAGGTGAGTTACTTACCACAGTATTCCTAGCCTCTGACATTTTCTTGTAGCCACTGTGTTTATGTAGCAAGTCCAGTTGAGTTTCTGGTCAATAGTGAGCCCAAGGATGTTGACAATTCTGAAATATCTTGGAATGTTTGACCACATTAAAGGCACAGTATAATAAATGCAAGATATGATAAACAGAGATCCCAGGCAGGATCTTTCAGGTGGTAGGGTTTCTCTTCCTGATGTCTGAGGAGTCAGCGGCGAACACACGTTGCCGCTGATACTTGCTCACCTGCCACATTTTGCTTGAGGAAGCGCTTCTACCCCTCACTCGGGAAGAAGTCCCAGTTTAAGGAGCCACTGACCAACCCAATTCCCTGGCAGTGCTCTAGCCCAGCAACAGCAGAAGCTGCAGTGGACCGGACTGGGACTGCAGTCACCAGAATCTAAATTTTATGAAGTATGAAACGAAACACTAATACTTTTCTTAATAATAGGTTTCTTCATGGGTTGCAGTAATATATATGTCTGCTTTCTACCTACCAACCCCGTGTCCCAGCAGTCTCTCTTTATAAGTACTTAATTAACAATGTCCTTCACCTTTGTTTCTTAATATAATTGACATACCATTAACTCTGTCACTTTAAACAGCATCAATAATATTTTAATGTGGCCATTAATTCGTCTCCAAGCTGAAAGATTAAAGGTTTATGTAGGTGTTTTAGAGCTTGTCAGTTGTCCTATTTATTTGCAGTATTCTCTTGTCATATCTTGCCTGACTATCACTGAGCAGCTGATAGGTTGGTGTCTATCAGGCCTCCTTTCTCAATAGTACTGCCATGTTTCTACCTTTTCTTTGATGACGTATAATCCTGCAGGGTTCTTGCGCTCACGTTCATGCTCGACTACTTTCGGTAGCAACTCTACTGAAAAAGAAATAGAATAGGTATAAAGTCACTAATTAGGTGGTATTAACCTGTTTTGTATCCAATTTATTTTTCCCTCCCTGTTTTCTGTACTTCTTAATCTCCTCCAAAATCTCCTGTGTGGTAGCTTGTCAAAGGCTTTCTGAAAGTCCATGCACACCACATCCACTGCAATTCCCCGTTCCACCTGCTCAAAGCGCTTAACCCGATTTGTGTAAATATAGTCTTCGGTTTTGGAAATCAGTGCTGGTTGCTTCCAATTATTTTCTCTTCATCTAGATATTTACTATTTCCATTGTTGATTAAAGATTCCAAAAATACCCATGGCATCAAATAAATTGGCCTGTAGTTACACAGATTAGTTCTGGCTCACTTTACAAAAGTGGGTATTAAATTGGTCACTCTCGAATCATACAGCCCAGAACTACTCTCAATGAAACCCTGAAATATTCCAGCTGATTTTAACTTTGAAAGTGGTGGGGGAAATTTTTTTTTTAAAAAGCAGATTGGCTGTCAGTATCGCCCAACTAGATCTCCCTTGCCATTCACAGACTCATACAGGCAAACCGAGGCAGTGTGCTCATTTCAGTTTGAGACGTTTGCAGTAGCCAGTTTTTGCCACTGGATGTCAGCTCAGCATCTTTGGAAAAGTAGAATGTGCGCTCTTCAGGAGGCGATGTAACAGCACCAGAGAAAGTGATGCTTTCTACATGATCCTCCGTTGCTGATGCTGAACGGGTGCTCGGTTGTCAGAGGAAGGTAGGAGGTAGGGTTGCTAACTCTCCAGGATTGGCCTGGAATCTTCAGGAGTTGAAGATCAATGTCCAGGACACTGCTGTGTGCCACCCTGGTGAAAAATCATCGGGACGTTGAAACCGATTGTTTTCTTTGAGCTTTTGGTTTTACCAGATATAAAAACATTGAAAATGAGAGAAACAAAACGACTGTTTGGCTGACAGGCAATGATCATCCAATTGACTTTCCCATTGGCGTTAGAAGGCAGTGCATCACAAGGTTGGATGTGTTGGCCAATGAATGGCTGGACCATGGGGTAAAGTCATATGACATTTAATTACCCCTCTATTAGTTATCTGCTTAGTTCCATTTTCCAATCCAAGCCCCTTACCCTTAATTTTCACAGAATTCTATAGTGCAGAAGGAGGCCATTCGGCCCATCGAGTCTGCACCAACCACAAACCCCCTAGACCCTATCTCCATAATCCCATGCATTTACCCTGCTAATCCCCCTGACACTATCACGTAATTTATCATGGCCAATCCATCTAACCCGCACATTTTTGGACTCTGGGAGGAAACCGGAGCACCCGGAGGAAACCCACGCAGACACAGGGAGAACATGCAAACTTCACACAGCCAGTGACCTGAGCCGGGAATCAAACCCGGATCCATGGCATTGTGAGGCAGCAGTGCTGATCACTGCTCCACCATGCTGCCCAAGTCTCAACTATGATTTTATGCCATCCTCACCAACAGTAAATGTTAAATCGTAAAACTGCCAGTCCTTTTCTTAGTAAACACCACTTTATTTTTTGCTTTCAACCATCCCTGCTCCTTTTTTGGTGTGTTTTTTGGGAAACGGCATCTTTCTCAGAAACTTGGGATCAACTCCTTTCAGGGGTTGAAATCAATACGATTTGGGCTTTTTGATCCTGTCCTGTGCCACTTGCTGGACGGACTGTGGTTGGTATGATTCTTGATCTTAGCTGATGTCTCGAGCCTCCTCCCCATATCTTTGAAATGTTAATATTTCAACCATCAATAATTAGTGATTCTCTTACTGAAATTGACAGCAGCTCCTGAGTATCCAATGCCCTGATTGATTCTTCATCGAGTTTGTTTCGAAGCTTATTAACGTTCAGAGAGTAGGCACTGCCCATGTTTGCACCAGGTGTCAGCAACAAGTACCCCAAGTCCAACTATTGTACAGATTCACTATTCTCCAGCAATGAGATACTTGAGTTGAACCTGAGGAGGGCAACGGCTTGCGGGAGGAGCAGATTTCAAATTCCTGCAGTTATCATTCTTATGGATTTACTGAATGAGATTGTCAAGTTGTGTCAAGTTGCTCATGCGTTAATCAGGAGGAGTGATCCAACCCACATTGCCAGTCCATATTACCATATGATGTTGAAACAGAAATAGGCCATTCAGCCCATCGAGTCTGCTCTGCCATTCAATGAGATTATGTCTGATCTGAAATGATAACCCTCAACTCCACTTTCCTGCCTTATCCCCATAACCCTTGATCCCTTACTGAGTAAAGATCTGTCTATCTCAGCCTTGAACATACTAAATGACCCAGCCTCTACACCCCTTTGCAGTGAAGAATTCCACAGATTCACTATTCTCAGAAGAGAAATTCTTCCGCATCTCTATTGTCTGATCGAAGACAGAGGGTGGTGGTGGATGGAAAATGTTTGGATTGGAGGCAGGTTGCTAGCGGAGTGCCGCAGGGATCAGTGCTTGGTCCTCTGCTCTTTGTGATTTTTATTAATGACTTAGAGGAGGGGGCTGAAGGGTGGATCAGTAAATTTGCTGATGACACCAAGATTGGTGGAGTAGTGGATGAGGTGGAGGGCTGTTGTAGGCTGCAAAGAGACATAGGTAGGATGCAAAGCTGGGCTGAAAAATGGCAAATGAGGTTTAACCCTGATAAATGTGAGGTGATTCATTTTGGTGGGACTAATTTAAATGTGGATTACAGGGTCAAAGGTAGGGTTCTGAAGACTGTGGAGGAATAGAGAGATCTTGGGGTCCATATCCACAGATCTCTAAAGGTTGCCACTCAAGTGGATAGAGCTGTGAAGAAGGCCTACAGTGTGTTAGCTTTTATTAACAGGGGGTTTGAGTTTAAGAGCCGTGGGGTTATGCTGCAACTGTACAGGACCTTGGTGAGACCACATTTGGAATATTGTGTGCAGTTCTGGTCACCTCACTATAAGAAGGATGTGAAAGTGCTGGAAAGAGTGCAGAGGAGATTTACCAGGATGCTGCCTGGTTTGGAGGGTAGGTCTTATGAGGAAAGGTTGAGGGAGCGAGGGTTGTTCTCTCTGGAGCAGAGGAGGCTGAGGGGAGACTTAATAGAGGTTTATAAAATGATGAAGGGGATAGAGTGAACGTTCAAAGACTATTTCCTCGGGTGGATGGAGCTATTACAAGGGGGCATAACTATAGGGTTCATGGTGGGAGATATAGGAAGGATACCAGAGGTAGGTTCTTTACGCAGAGAGTGGTTGGGGTGTGGAATGGACTGCCTGCAGTGATAGTGGAGTCAGACACTTTAGGAACATTTAAGCGGTTATTGGATAGGCACATGGAGCACACCAGGATGATAGGGAGTGGGATAGCTTGATCTTGGTTTCAGATAAAGATCGGCACAACATCGTGGGCCGAAGGGCCTGTTCTGTGCTGTACTGTTCTATGTTCTATTTTAAATAGGCGACCCGTTACTCTGAGATTAAAAATCTGTGAGTCCACCAGGCTCAGTAAATCTTTCCCTATTTTTATGATTCCCAATCTTTGACACGTGCACCTTCTCTATGCCAAAAAGAAGTTTGATACAACCTGTTTATCATTATTTTATCCACGGTGCTCTCAGCAGGAGACTGGACCAGTATTTGGCCATTGATGCTCTTTCCCACCAGCCTGGACCTGAAGACAGCACTTTAGGAACCAGAGATTTGATCTCCACCCTCCTCTCCAATACCAACACACCGTCCAACCACCCTCAAGCTACACATTACCTTCATGTTTAGCATGATCCTCATTCCGTTCTGCAGAACCTGAGGATGTTCCTTTCTCTCCAGTTCCTTTATTTCTAAAAAAAAAACAAACAAGGCAAAATAGTAAGGCCTGCCGCAATACTGCCCTTCAAACTGACCTTCACCGCCTGGTGACTAGTTACCGCTTATTTGAAAGAGTGAAAAACAAACTTGCATTTATATTGTGCTTTTCACAACCTCACGTCATCTCAAAAATTTTACAACCAATCGCGGACACATGAAGTGTAGTCGCAGCTGTTAATGTAGGAAATACAGCAGACATTTTCCATACAGCAAACTCCACAGTCATGAGATAATAGTCAAATAATCTGTTTCACTGATGCATGTGGGATAAATATTGGCTAGGAGACCAGACACAGCTCCCCTGCTCTTCTTCCAATAGCGTCATGGCAATTTTATGTTCAACTGAGAAATGTAATTTCTCATTTGAAAACCAGCACCTCCAACAGTGCAGCACTCCCTCGGTGCTGGACTATAGCCAGTGGAGTACTTCAGAGATGTAGCTACTGTTGTAATATGAGAAACAATGCAATACTCAGATCCACTCATTAAGACATCCCACAATTAACTGGAAGATACCTTTAATTGCTTTATGTTGTCATTTCCACTTTATTACTTGTTATCAGAAAACTATTGTCATATTTCAGTCTGTCTTCTGACCAACAAACACAGGCTTTCCAATTCCTCCATTCACTCCGGAAGACCATGACTCATTCCGGATACAATCACACCAGGTCGCTATGACACCTTTCCCACCTTTCATTCATAAGCACAGAGTTAGTGTCAGCAGGAAGATGTTGCAGGTGCATCAGCGTTTGGACAGTGAAACCATGACAATGCTGTATGATACTGCATGATGTTCTTCAATGCACTTTATGGCAGGCTAGATCTGAAGTGGCTCACAGAAGATTATGGCATACTGCGAAGACCCTGGAGACCCTTACGTCTGCTGAAAAGGAAATGAACGTCCCCTCAGCAACCAGGCAATCAGAGTGAGGTAAAATGAGAAGAGGAGGAAATACAGCTAAGACAAAACATGAAGGAAGTTCCAAGTTGTCCTGCCCGATTAAGGCCTTTCAAAAAAGTTACCTTTGTCTCCGAAAGACTGAATGTCACTGAGAATGCCGCAAGTAAGAACATAAGAAATAGGAGCAGGAGTAGGCCATCTAGCCCCTTGAGCCTGCCCCGCCATTCAATAAGATCATGGCTGATCTGAAGTGGATCAGTTCCACTTACCCGCCTGATCCCTATAACCCCTAATTCCCTTACCAATCAGGAATCCATCTATCCGTGATTTAAACATATTCAACGAGGTAGCCTCCACCACTTCAGTGGGCAGAGAATTCCAGAGATTCACCACCCTCTGAGAGAAGAAGTTCCTCCTCAACTCTGTCCTAAACTGACCCCCCTTTATTTTAAGGCTGTGCCCTCTAGTTCTAGCTTCCTTTGGAAAGAATCTCTCCACCTCTACCCTATCCAGCCCCTTCATTATGACGAAGAAAAGAGGGATGATAATGAAAGAAGTAATGATACGGTTAATCACGATGCTAATCAAGAATGAACAATAGAACAGATCCGACTGTGTTTAATGCGAGCTAAAAACTTGTCCATGTCAGTTTTTAGGGATCTCAGTCTGTAACCTGTCTACACCTGTTGCAAAGCTTGTGCCACCTTCTCATTTAAATGTTTGGCTGCACACGCAAGAAGGAGCCTAACAGGATGCTGGGCTAATAGACAAGGCTAGTTCAGTGAATCTCCAGCACTTAAAGGCAGTCAGTCTCTCTTATAGGAAGTTGCACTGGATAATCAATAGCTACAGCTGATGGATCAGTTAAACAAAAGGAACAACAAATGTCTGATCAGGAAAATGGCTCCAAGATGAGGGGTGAGATTTTCCAGCCACGCTCGCCCCAAGACCGGAAAATCCCGCCCAAGACCAACAGACCTTTGCATGGTCCTTTCCTGCCCACTACGATTCCCGTGGGACAATTCTGCCCAGAGTGTTGGAGGCAGTCTTGACAGCGTTGGACACGAGGTGAAAAGCCATGTTTCGGCCAGGGACCAAGAGGCTCTGATTCAGACATTTGAAAGGGAGTGGAAGCATGTGGGAAGGTGGTCTGTCCACGAAAACTTGGCAGCTATGATCATTTCAATCTCTCAAGCCTGTTTTGCCATTCAGAGATCAGGACTGATCATAGAATCCCTACAGTGCAGAAGGAGGCCATTCGGCCCATTGAGTCTGCACCAACCATAATCCAACCCAGGCCCTATTCCCACAACCCCACATATTTACCTTGTTAATCCCCCTGACATTAGGGGCAATTTACCATGGCCAATCAACCTAACCCGCACACCTTTGGACTCTGGGAGAAAACCGGAGCACCCGGAGAAAACCCACGCAGACACAGGGAGAATGTGCAAACTCCACACAGTCAGTGACCCAAACCGGGAATTGAACCCGGGTCCCTGAAGCTCTGAGGTAGCAGTGGTAACCACTGTGTCACCGTGCCGCCCACATTGTGAGCTCGCTGTGTGAAAATTATCTGCCGTGTTTCCTTGTTTTACAGCAGTGACCACAGTCCAAAAGTACTTAATGAATGAAGTGTAGTTGGGCTTTGGGGGATGCTGAAGTTCTGAAAGGTGCTATGTAATGCAAATTCTTCTTTTTCCTAGACTACAGGTATAGAAAGTCATTTAAAAAATCATAACTTCTCATCTTTTAAATCTTGATACTTCACTTCAACTTTTGATTAAAAGGCATTGGGTGGGATTTTCCAGTCCTTCCTGCCAATGGGACCTTCCAGTCCTGTTGAAGATCACCCACCCACCCCTCAACCCCTATCAGTTTCCCCAGGGGGAGGATGGATGAGCCACCACAAAATACCATAGAATTCGGCAGGGCCGGAAAATCCCACCGGCGGCAAATGGCGAGCCGCCTCCGCCAAACATTTTTACATCTCAGGAAGAAAGTATTAGTGGGAATGCAGCATAGATTTGCCGGAATGATACCTGGATCCCTAATGGTTAAACTCTGAGGAGAGATGAAACAAACTAGGCTGTATTCCCTGGAATTTGGAAGGTGAAGGGATAATTTGACCAAAGTTTTCAAAGGGAACAGTTTTGTAAATAGTGGTAATCTATTTCCACTAGTTGGGGAACCTAAGACTTGGGGCTGTTAGGGACCAGATCAGAAACTCCGAGGTATATCATGAAGTTAGCCTAGACCTTAACTTTAGTTGATTTTGGCATTAGTGTGAACATAAGGTGTTTCACTCCAGGTGTGGTTCTATTAACCCACTTGGTAGTTTTTATTAAAATAAACTTTATTTAAGAACAGTTAGAATATAACAAAAATAATTTGCATAACTTTTACCAATTAAAATACTTAAACATGACAAAGTATAATTCTTAACAGCTATCTATTACTAGTTCCAGTTTAAACGATATCCCATTAAAATAAATCCTATTTTAGGACCAATTAGCACCAAAAACAGATATGCTCATTGGGTGCTAGATTTCCAACCATTTAACCCCTCTGGACAGATACAGAAAGACATCTGCCTTCTGACTCCCATACAGCAGCTGCCAGACAAAGATCTACCTTCAGGCAGCAGAACTTCAGAGGAAGAGACTTTTCCCAGTCTCCAAATCCAGAGAGGGAAAGAGACAGACAGAGAGCTATTTCTTTTCTCTACAGATCCCAAACAGCAACTGAGCTGGGTTTCTCGCCGTGAGCCTAGTCCCGCACAATCACATGACCTTACTTGTCAATCAACCTAATCAAGTCCCACTCTGAAAAATCCCAGGGCAAAATACTGAAATAACAATCTTGCATTAGTCAGGATTGAAACAAACATTACAGCAATTAAGATCAATTATGCTGCAGTAACAACATGGACTGCTGGGTACAGACAAAGCAGCACCAATAATAGAACAAACTGCGACAACAAATCCTGCACAAAAAACATGACACAAACACATTTCTTAAAAGCACAGTATCACCACAGGACATAGTCTAAAAAATTAGAACAAGATCTTTTAACAGGGAAATTAGGTAATATTTCTAAGGATGGTAAAAGTTTGGAAAACAAGCTTCGGTGGGAGGTGGGGGGTCACCCATAATATGAATTACCGAGGGAACCCACTGGGGGGGGGTCACCTTTGGTGGGACTGGAAGATCCTGCCAGTAGGAAAGGCTAGAAAATCCCACCCAATATTTAATGTCTGATGCAGTTGTTTGTGGCTATATATGCGTCAACATTACACAGAAAGTTTCCATTGCTTCAGATGTTCCACCCTATGACGTCTACTACTTTTAAAATGCAACTTGAAAAAGTCCAACCTTCCGATACAGGCATCACTAACAGGAGTGGCATTTAATACCTGAGAAGGTAATCAGCCTTGTACAAGAACATAACAGTTTGATACAACTGAGTGCTTGGCTAGACCATTTCAGAGCCAGCCACAATAGTGTGGCACTGGAGTCGCATAGAGATCTAAGTTTAAGTTTATTTATTAATGTCACAAGTAGGCTTACATTAACACTGCAATGAAGTCACTGTGAAAATCCCCTAGTCGCCACACTCCGGCGTCTGTTCGGGTACACTGAGGGAGAATTTAGCATGGCCAATGCACCTAACCAGCACGTCTTTCAGACTGTGGGAGGAAACCGGAGCACCCAGCGAAAACCCACACAGTCAAGAGGAGAAAGTGCAGATTCCACACAGACAGTGACCCAAACCAGGAATCGAACCCATGTCCCTGGCACTGTGAGGCAGCAGTGCTAACCACTGTGCCACCATGCCAATCTGCCAGGTAAGGAGCCTTTCTTCTCCAAAGGATATGAGTGAACCAGTTGGATTTTTACAACAATCTGATGACTTTTTAATTTCCAGAGACTTAAAACTGAAATCAAATTTTACAACCATCGTTATAGGATTACTGTCCTGGATTACTAGTCCAGTCATCAAACCATAACACTCCCATAATGTTTTGATGAAGAGCTATTTACAGTGAGTCAATCCCTGTGCAAAACAACACGCAGGCAAGAAATAAAGACAAAAACTCCAATTAAATCTTACTTTTTTGAAGGTTTCCAGCAGGCACACACAGTTACCAAGGTAACCAGAAGGAAAATCCCACCTGTGCAGAGGATAATATATAAAGAACTCCGTCCTATAAATAAACACAATAAGGTCACAGGCTGCTCTTCCAGTCTCTGAATTTTAAGTTCAATTATTCCAGCTACATTTCGAAGAACATTACAAGAAAGGGCCACTCGGCCCATCAATCCTTTTCTTTTCACACATTATTCTGTCATAGTCATCAAATTTTACCACACATAGGGGCCATTTGGCCCATTGTGTCTATACTAGCATTGTGATAGTGTGATCTACTCAGTCCCATTCCTCTGAAAAATGCAGATAGGTATCAGAACAAGTCAAATATTTTTCCACTTCCTTTCAAAAAGCTGCAAAACTTCTGATCCTGATCATTTTTGGGTAGGCATTCCAACAATCCTCTACATAAAAATAAAATTCTCCCAACCCTCTCCTTTAATTATCAAAGCATTCTCCAATGCAATGTTCTCGATTTACCTTATCGGAACCCCTAAAAGTTTTAAATATCTTTACCAGGTTTTGACCTTCTTTGCTCTAATGAAAAGGGCCTACACAACTTATTGAGGCATCAAAATTGTTCCAACAGACATCTGGAGGGAGTCCTAGCAAAACTGGAATCAATGAGTATTAGGGGGCAAACTCGCTGCTGGTTCGATCAGACTTGGCACATAGGAAGATGGTTGTGTTTGTAGGTGGGTCAGTCACCTCAGCTCCAGGACATCTCTACAGGAGTTCCTGAGCTAAGTGTCCTAGACCCAACAATCTTCAGCTGCTTCATCAATGACCTTCCCTCCACCATAAGGTCAGAAGTGTTCACTGATGATGTTCAGCACTATTCGCAACTCCTCAGATAGTGAAGCAGCCCATGTCCAAATGCAACAAGATCTGGACAATATCCAGGCCTTGGCTGACAAGTGGCACACAAATGCCAGACAATGGCCATCACCAGTAAGAGACAGTTCAACCATGGACCCCTGACATTCAATGGTGTAACCATCACTGAACCTCCACTATCAATACCCTTCGGGTTACCATTGACCAGAAACTCAACTGGATTCATCACAAAAACACAGTGGATACAAGAGCAGGTCAGAGGCCAGGAATACTGCAGCAAGTAACCTCCTGAATCCCCAAAGCCTGTCCACCTTTTACAAGGCACAAGTCAGGAGTGTGATGGAATACTCCCCGCTTGCCTGGATGAGAGCAGCTCCAACAACATTCAAGAAGCTTGACACCATTCAGGACAAAACAGCCCACTTGATTGGCACCACACCTACAAACATCCACTCCCTCCACCACCGATGCTCAGTAGCAGCAGTATGTACTATTAACAAGATGCATTGCAGAAATTCACCAAAGATCCTTGGACAGCACCTTCCAAACGCAGGACCACTTCCATCTGGAAGGACAAGGGCAGCAGATGCATGGGAACAGCACCACCTGCGAGTTCCCCTCCAAGCCACTCACCATCCTGACTTGGAAATATATCACCATTCCTTCACAGTCACGGGTCAAAATCCTGGAATTCCCTCCCTAATGGCACATGGACTGCAGCGATTCAAGAAGGCAATTCACAACTACCTTCTCAAGGGCAACTAGGGATGGACAATAAATGCTGGCCAGCCAGAGATGCCCATGTCCCACAAATGAATTTAAAAAAGGAATATTCCAATAGCGCCTTGTGGCGGCACGGTGGCACAGTGGTTAGCACTGATGCCTCACAGTGCCAGGGACCCGGGTTCAATTCTAGCCTCGGGTCGCTATTTAACTCACTGTGGAGTTTGCACATTCTCTCCATGTCTGCATGGGTTTCCTCCGGGTGCTCTGTTTTCCTCCCACTGTCCACAGTCCATAGGGTTAGGTTGAATGGCCATGCTAAATTGACCCTAGTGGCAGGGGGATTAGCAGGTTAAATATACGGGGTTACGGGAATAGGGCCTAGGTGGGATTGTGGTCAGTGCAGACTCGATAGGCCAAATGGCCTCCTTCTGCACTGTAGGGATTCTATGATTCTATGTTTCTAGTCTCCTCATGTCGCGTTTCCTCGCCCAACAACATAGGCAATCAGCATAAAGGGGCAGGTCCGGGGTGGGAATTTCTTAAATTGGAAGTTTGCGCACTTAAGCAATCTTTCAGGACCCAGTGCCTGCCTGAAATAAGCCTCATCTCAGCTGGCACACATGCTGTAAACCTCTATGACTTTATATCCCATATTGGTTGAAGTAGGGTCAGATCCTGGACCGTGAAGATCAAAGGTTAAAACATTTATGGAAAGGGATTGAAGTTTATCCCTTTTTAAGGGGACCTGGGATTCTCATGGTGAGGAAATTTACAGCTCTTACCCCAAACCAGCCAATTCCAACCAGTCATTCTTGGTCAGCAATGGTCTCCCCAGGGAGAGCCCAATGTCCTACCCCATGAACCCGGCAGTGTTCGTGGCAGAGTTCCATGGTGGGTCCTCCCTCATAAACCTTTTAAGTCACAGCCTTCTGAGGAAAGGCCTCGCCATATTCCCCTCTACCTCATGGTTAAACCAAGTAAGACTGCGAAATTCTCACTTACTCCTTATATTTCGTAGCTCAGGGAACTATTATGATCCACATGCAAAGTTTCAATAACCTTATCCTCACTTAACCTCTTTGGAGTAATAGTAACTTGGAGCAATAGTGTAACATTGGATCAGTCACTGTTGCTGCATACATTCCACTCAATGGGCCTGATTTTACCATCAGGTCGCGCCCATTGTCGGGCACAAAAGCTTGGTAAAGTTGGGCGTGAGGTGAGTAGTGCGATCTGCGACCACCTCCGCTTTGCCAGTGGTTGAAAGTGGCAGCGATCAGGACCACGCCCGAAACGGGCATGACAGCAATTTAACTGTATTTGAATGCATTTAAATTGAATTAATGGGCTGGACACCTAACTTTACCAGCATTTCCCCCTTTACCACCGCGTTCGCCTATCCAGATTCGGCACAAAACAGACATGGTCCGCAAAGGTTCGATTCAGGCTCTCCAACTTCTGAGGAGGTAAGTTCAGAGCTTCCAGCGGCTCTCTGACTCAGATCGGTGGTGGGGGGGGCGGAGGGAGGAAGGTGGGTCAGATCACTATCTGGTGGGGGGAGGAAGGGGAGGTGGGTCAGATGGCTCTCTGGTGGGGGGGAGGAAGGCGGGTCACATGCTCTCTGGTGTAGGGAGCAAAGGGAGGGAGGCAGGTCAGATCACTCTCTGAAGGAGGGGGGCAGGGGGCGGGGGGGCAGAGGGGGTCTGTTGTCACTCTGCGTGCGATTGATGGGGGGCAGGGGGGTCCGCTGCCACTCTGCGTGTGATTGGTGGGGGGGAGGGGGGCAGAGGGCTGCGATCAGTCTGGGTAGCAGGGGGAGGGGGGATAAGGGGGTCAATAATGTTGTGAGGGTGGGGCAATGTCTGTGGGGGCCAAGGGGGAGGCATTATCCGGCCCGGGAGCGAAGAGCCAGGGGAATGTTTTTCTATTTTTTTACTGTGCATGCGTAGTTGAAGGCTCCGATTGGAACTGCAGGGTTTTGGGTGCGTTAAGCCCCGTCCACAGGCTTCTGCGACGCGATTCGGAATCACTGATTTTTTTTCAGGCAGAGTGCGTATGGGGGCGCCTAAGAACGGGTCTAAAAGTCGGATCTGAAACACTCCCAGTTTCAAGTCTGCCCAGCACTAGAATCAAAATGGTAAAATCAGGCCCAATATCTCCTTTATAAGTCCCATTGCACCCAACTGTCCACATTATTTCATCCGTGTATAGAATCATAGAATCCATTGAGTCATAGAATCCCAACAGTATAGTAGGAGGCCATTTGGCCCATTGAGTCTATACCAACCACAATCCCACCCAGGCCTCATTTTGCCCGGGCCAATATCATTGTTACTTCTATAATTATCCTACACTGCTCCCTATGATTCCTCTGTGAATTCCATTAACTTCCCAGCCTCTGTGTATACCATCCCACTTTCACACATTATTTCCTACTGTTCTTCACAGTGCCCCTTAGAGATTGTACTTACTGTAGACAGTCAGCTTGACTGGAGCGCTTCGAGAGATGCTGATAGGGTTTTCCACTGTACAGCTATAAAGGTCATCGTCGGTTATGTGGACCCGTGTGATAGTCAGCGTCTTCTGATCACTGGACAGAGAGAACCTTTCATCATCGTCCAGGAGTTTCCCTCCCTTCAGCCATGTGTACATCGGCTTGGTTCCATTTTCATGTGAACAGTTCAACGTGACGTATTCACTCAGTTCCAGTACTGTGGAGGATGACAACACCACCACGGGCTTTGTCACAGGGACTGAATAACACAAGGAGAGAACAGACAAGCGATTCAATAGAAACTTGCATTTTAAACCACCTTTAACTCAACAACATATCCTAAGACACATGAATTTAGATGCAAAAAGATACATCTTTTTATTTGTTTATGGGATGTGGGCATTGCTGATTGGGCCAGCATTTATTGCCCATCCCCAAGGGCATTTAAGAGTCAACCACATTGCTGTGGTCCCGGAGTCACAGGTAGGCCTGACCAGGTAAGATCGACAGATTTCCTTCCTTAAAGTTGGGGCTGCATGGTGGCACAGTGGTTAGCACTGCTGCCTCACAGCACCAAGGACTGCCTCACAATGCAAAGGTCCTGGGTTCAATTCTGGCCTCGTGTCACTGTCTGTGTGGAGTTTGCACATTCTCCCCATGTCTACGTTGATTTCCTCTATGGGTGCTCCGGCTTCCTCCCACAGTCCAAAGATGTGCGGGTTAAGTGGATTGGCTGTGCTAAATTGCCCCTTGGTGTCAGGGAGGCTAGCTAGGGTAAATACATGGATTTATGGGGATTGGTTCTGGGTGGGATTGGGGTCGGTGTGGACTCAATGGGCCGAATGGCCTCCTTCTGCAGTCTGGGGATTCTGTGATTCTATGAACTCTTTCCTCATGTTGTGTTGGTGCTACTGCTGGTGGATGTGAAGTCAGGATGTAGGCTGGTCCTTTCGTCATTCTAATATATTGCTGGTTCTTTCTGGCTGCCTCTCTAATCATAAATGGACTCCAACGCCAAGGACTCAGAAACCCAATCCTGTCCTCAGCTGGTGTCCATACATCTGTATTTTACAATAAGGATCACAGCCTGTGAGTCAGGAGCAGAAACCAGAACCCATTTCATAGAACAGAATTCAGACAGTGCATAAGAGACCATTCAGCCCATCATAAGAGACCATTCATCCCATCGAGCCTGCACTGACAACAATCCCACCCAGGCCCTATCCCTATAACCCATGTATTTACTTTGCTAACTCCCAATAGGAGTAATTTAACATGGCCAATCAACCTAACCCACACATCTTTGGACTGTGGGAGGAAACCGGAGCATCCGGGGAAACCCACACAGACATGGGGAAAACATGCAAACGCCACACAGACAGTGACCCGAGGCCGGAATTGAACACGGGTCCCTGGTGCTGTGAGGCAGCAGTGCTAACCACTGAGCCATCATGCCACCCCATAACTTGACATCCTATATTATACTCCATCTGCCACCTTGTTGCTCACTCACCAAACCTGTCTGTACCTCGTTCCAGCTTCTGCGTCCATCACACAGCTTGCCATTCTATCCAGCGTAGTACCATCGAAAAAATGCTAGATCATGGGCCCCAGTGAGAATTGAATTTATGACCCTTAGTTTACAAGGCCAGAACTCTAGCCGCTGAGCTATGGAGCCAACTGCTCCTATGAGTCCAAGCACACTAATCACAACTCAAGTCCCCCAGTCAGGTCCAGGTAACTCGGCACTGCCTGAGTGCCCAGCTGAACCATTCTGAACAGGAAGATGGCAAGTTTGATCTCCCGTCTAAGCTGATTTGGCAAGTGCCAGTCACAGGTAGGCATTACAATCAGTTACACTGTCCCTGAGTTAGAAATGGGGAAAATCAGACTTGTCCTTTGCCTGTATGTAAATTAAAATCATTTTTCATTCTTCCTTTCCATCCATAGAAGCTGTATTTCATAATATCCCAATAGGAAAAAAACAGTTTGGACCAGTATTCTTATTTCCCCGTTTTTTCTGGTTTTTCCTTCTACTTGGGTGTGGGCAGAATCCGTTGAGATAAGACCTATCCAGGACACCCAGTAGATATCTCTACACCATCAGGAATATCTGAGTCTGCCCTCCTCGCTGACAGCATTAGGCAGGGTGGTTTCAGAAAGAATGTTTCAGATGGTGGGGGAGTCCAGAACTAGGGGGGTCACAGTTTGAGGATTAGGGAGTTTGGGACTGAGGTGAGGAGAAACTTCTTCACCCATAGAGGGGTGATTGTGTGGAATTCACCATCACAGAAAGTAGTTGAAGCCAAAATATTGTGAGATTTCCAAGAAGAAATTAGATCTAGCTCTTGGGGCTAAAGGGATCAAGGGATATGGGGGGAAGGGGGATCAGGAATTTGATGATCAGCCATGATAAAATGAATGGCGGAGCAGGCTCAAGGAGCCGAATGGCCTACTCCTGCATCTAGTTTCTATGTTTCTATGTTTCACTTCCTTCAGCTGAAACAATGCTCTGAAACTCACAGAGCTTTCAGAGTGTTGTTTCAGCTGAAGGAAGAGAAACATAGAAACTAGATGCAAGAGTAGGCCATACTCACATCAGACTTGATATTTGGTAGAGTGGGGGCCAGTGTTTGTGAAACTATGGACAGTTCACATTGGTTTCTTTGGGAAAGCAGAATGGGAAACTGGAGGGGAGGGTGGCAGCTGGAAAGTAATTCAGCTCAAATCAGAATATGGGTGCACAGACAGCCTGACGACCGGAACACTTACTATCAACAGTCAAATTGAGGGTTTTCACTGCCGTGGAGGCATCGTCAGTAATCGCGATCTCCACTTCGTACATCCCCTCGTCAGTTGGCTGTAAATTGTGGATCAACAGGGATCCGTTGCGGAAGATCACGATGCGGTCTTTGTACTCTGGCCGTAGCTTTCCCAGGATGCGAGTACCAAAGGACTGGACCAAAGGGATGGGCTTGTCTCTCTTTAGCTGCCACTGGATGACGGGAGTCTCGGAACTGCTGGCTGTGTAATGTATAGAAAGCAAAACCGACCCTCCGACGATGCCGTGTGCGGTGTGATCTTGTGCCGTTATATTCACTCCGTCCACTGGCACTGAAACAATAATGAGATCGAAACCGTAAGCAAGGATTGTCTTCAGCCGAAAATCAGAACTGGGACTGGATTGTCCAGCTGTCTATTTTTTCAAATCCATTTTTATGGGATGTGGGCATCACTGGCTGGGCCCAGCATTTATTGCTCATCCCTAACTACCCTCCATTTCAGAGGGTATTTTAAGAGTCAACCATATTGCTGTGGGTTTGGAGTCACATGTAGGCCAGACCAGGTAAGGATGGCAGATTTCCTTCCCTAAAGGACATTAGTGAACCAGATGGGTTTTTCCAACAATTGACATTGGTTTCATGGGGAGTAGAGAGGGTTTTAAAATAAAATGGTGCCAAGTTCCCCAATATCAGGCACTGAGTGCATTTGAAAATGGGACCCCCATCCCAGGAGCTCCCACCCACCACCCAGGGGACTCACACCCCCCACCCCAGGGACTCACAATCAAACTCACCAGGGTTTCCTTGTTGTGCTCCTTGCCTGGCGAGTCTGCCACCCGCTGGGTTAATACCAGCAGCAGTGGGATGAGGCCCTTAAGTGGGCATTCAATCCCTGGGCGTGTGATTCCTGAAGTTTTTCAATAAACTTTTTACCCTTCAAATGAAAGAAGTGCTTCGGTTCAGAGTTCTTCTGATGCAAAAGGCTTAATGGTGATTCCCATAAACCTATAACTGGAGAGTTCCATGTAATAACCTCTGCCATGTAGCTATTGTAACCTGGATCTAACAATTACCCTTCATCATGGTAAATTGCTCAATGGTGGGCTTGTAGGATGGCCATTATTTATCTACCAACAATCCAGCAGTTAGAACATTTCATAACATTATATTTTTGTCCCAGCTAATGTACTGATAAGAGTTACTTACATTTAAATGATTCATAAAACCAATTTACAGAACAAAAGAGTATACTGCACCATCATTAGGTAAAATGCCAGGAGGTCAGCTCCAATTCCAATTCCAATTCTCTTCCCGCAACGAGTGATGCACTAAGGCAGACTTTTGTCTGTTTCCATAGCTAGTCATTCCTGCAACAGATTGCTAGTCTGCCACCAGGGGGCTTATAGCTTGAGAGGCGCCACTCCACATCAAGTATGGCTGACCAGGAGTCTCTCCTGCTGTTATTGCCAGCTATTGGCGTGTTTGGAAGGATTGTGCAAGTTGATATTCAATTTGTTTGACCGCGTTATGAATACCCCTTCCTTGGCCATCAAGCCCTGGGGTGGGATTCGAACCTGGAGCTTCTGGCTCAGAGGCAGGGACACTACCCACTGCGCCTTTTTCAAACATCCAATTTGCTAGAAATAACTAATCCAGTGGACTCAACAGCAGTTCAATCTTTCAGTTCTTGTCCATTTCCTTTTGGGGGAATGCACATAATACACACTTTGTTACTGAGACACTTTCTTCCGACAGAGTCAGACAGAGAAAGCCACTGATCAGCTGGAAAGACAACACACTATTAAGGCTACATTGCTGTTTGTAGATGGGATCAGCCACACTGATTTGTCAATCTTGAACCGCAGTTTACAATGGATCTTGTTTGCTCAGCTGCTCTGTGAACAAATGGTCAGATATGTTCATTAATTCATTCCTAAACGATGGAATACCAACATTACCAACCAGCAATTGAAAAATACACACATCAGGCAGCATTTTACTGCAGCCTTTAGGGCCCTGACGTCAGGACTAAATCGGGAATGCCAACAGAAGGCCACTGGCTCAGAGGAGCTGAAACCTGCTGTATTCCACCTTTATCTTGAGGTGCCTTCTTGATATCTTTGAAAACTTTAAAATTTAAAAGTGGTCACATACAGCTGCCAGGCCATCACAGTAGTGGGGGAGGGGCTGCCCCATGGGCTAGCCTAGGCAGCACCCATCACTGAACAGGTGTGGGGGGGGGGGTGGTGCATCAAATCCTGCCTGAAGCCCCCCCCCGAGGTTTGCCACCCCGAGGAAGTCTCCGGGCAGCTTGCCTAGTCCTTGATGCCAAGGGACTGAGGGGGGGAGGGGGGGGGGTGCTGGGGGGCATTGTTAACTGGCCTTAATAGGCCATTAAATTTATTTCAGTTGCTCACAGATATCATAAACATTGGAGCAATTACCTAACTAATTTTTTACATGATATTTGCTGTTTTGCAATGGGTTAAAGTCCTCTGTAAACCTCTGTTTTTACCTTAGATGTGATAACTGTTTAAATGCAGGAGTTGAGTGTGTAAGATTGTCAGTAAAACGAAGGAGATACTCATTGACTTCAAGAAGCATAGTGGAGAACATGCCCATGTCTACATCAACGGGGATGAAGTGGAAATGGTCGAGAGCTTCAAGTTTCTAGATGTCCAGATCACCAACAACCTGTCCTGGTCCCTCCATGCAGACGCTATAATTAAGAAAGCCCGCCAATGCCTCTATTTTCTCAGGAGGCTAAGAAAATTTGGCATGTCCGCTACGACTCTCACCAACGTTTACAGGTGCACCATAGAAAGCATCCTTTCCCAATGTATCACAGCTTGGTATGGCTCCAGTTCTGACCAAGACCGCAAAAAACTACAAAGGACCGTGAACGACACCCAGTTCATCATACAAGCCTGCCTCCCATCCATTGACTCCGTCTACACTTCCCGCTGCCTTGGAAAAGCTGCCAGCATAATCAGGGACTCCATGCACCCCGGACATACTCTCTTCCACCTTCTTCCATTGGGAAAAAGATAGAAAAGTCTGAGATCACGTACCAACCGACTCAAGAACAGCTTTTTCCTGCTGACGTCTGGAATGCACCTACCTTATATTAAGTTGATCTTTCTCTACACCCTAGCTATGACTGTAACAATATATTCTGCACCCTCTCCCTTCCTTCTCTATGAACGGTATGCTTTGCCTGTATAGCGCACAAGAAACAATACTTTTCACTGTATCCCAATACAGGTGACAATAATAAATCAAATTAAATCAAGACACTTCTTATTTGTGGGTGAGAAAGAATTCACTCTGTAGCTGTTGAAAACAATAATAATTTTAATTTTAATAACACAAACCTGTTAAGTGTCCTTCATTAGGGACGAGACTAGTTGAGTTTAATATTAAAAGGGACAGAACTTCTGTGGAGTGGCAATCACAGTCAGATCATTTTAGGAGAGGGTAGAAGGGTGGGGGGTTAGTCAAGGGTTGGAGGGTGTAGTCAGGGGTCAGGAGGTTAGTTGGAGGGTTCAGAAGATCATCAGGGGTTGGGAGGGAGAATGTGGGGGGGGAATAGTCAGGCAGAAGGGAAGTAGTAAAGAGGAGAGGAGTGGTAGCTGGTAGGAGGGTCTCATATCCTGCCTGAAGCATTGTTCCCACCAGTCTGCTGTCAAGAGGCAGTTTCCAGGCATATCTATCCAGCATAATGTTCACATTCAACTGGACTGTGATCTGGTTGAGTGGATGTAATACCCGTTACATCTTGCTTTTCATTCCTATGGATTGACTGAAGATGGAAATCGATCGATTCCTTAATGAGCAGATGGTCCATTCTAACAGATCACAATCCAAATAGTGAAGGTAAATATTCCCTCCACCAGATTGCCTTGATGTTGGTTAACCAGGTGATAACCAATCTGATTTGCATTGCTCCACCGGCCTTTGCGATGTCAATAGGGCCTAAGTTCTTGAATTCCCTTCCTAAATCTCTCTGCTCTCCTTCATCTCTTTCCTCCTTTAAGACACTCTTAAAGCCTACCTCTTTCAACAACCCGATGAGGTCCATATGAAATGCCTTGGGATGTTTTAGTAGCTGAAAGGGGCTATATAAGTGCAATAGAAACAGAAAATGCTGGAAAGACTCAGCATGTCTGGTAGCATCTGTGGAGAGAGAGAGACAGAAGAACAGTTCTGAAGAAGTCATATGGACTTGTGTTAACTCTGTTTCTCTCTCCACAGATGCCGCCAGACCTGCTGAGTTTTTCCAGTATTTTATGTTTTTATTTCAGAATTCCTGCAGTATCTGCAGTATTTTGCTGTTATTTTACTGTATAAATACAAGATTTCTTTTTTAAAAAAAATTAATTCAAGGGATGTGGGAAGTTACTGGCTCGGCCAGCATATATTGCCCATCCCTAATTGCCCTTGAGATGGGGGTGATGAGATGCCTTTTTGAACCATTGCAGTTCAGATGATGCAAGTGCTGTTAGGCAGAGATTTGTTCCTGTTTTACAAGCTGAAGATTACTGATTAAGTAACTTGTAAGCAAAAAGATTTCCTATTATCATCTAATGGAAGTTATGCTAAACCTTTAATAACTTAGCGGTCATGCCTCATTGTAATTCTGGGCAATTCTGAATAAATTGGTAAAGGGATAGTAAAAGGGTACAGAGAGAGGGTGAAGAGAAGATTCACTAGAATGGAACTGGGGTGAGGAACTTCAGTTACGGAGAAGTTTTGTCTCATAGTGCCAGGGACCCAGGTGAGAATACTGGCTTGGGTCACTGTCTGTGCGGCACCTACACGTTCTCCCCATGTCTGCATGGGTTTCCTCTGGGTGCTCCGGTTTCAACCCAAAAGACATGCTGGTTAGGTGCATTGGTCGTGCTAAATTCTCCCTCAGTGTACCCGAACAGGCGCCGGAGTGTGGTGACTAGGGGATTTTCACAGTAACTTCATTGCAGTGTTGATGTAAGCCTACTTATAATACGAATAAATAAACTTTATAAAGAGGGTATCGAGGCACGGGAGAAGGTGGAGAAAAGGTTCACAAGGATGAAAACAGAACGGAGAAGAGACTGAGAAGTCTGTGTGTGGGACTTGCCCATTCCGCCCACGACAACACCCACCACCAGCGGGACTGGGAAATCCCGGCCTGTGGCTCTTTTCTCCAGGAAGGAGAAGGCCGAGTGGATGCCTGATCGAGGTCTTTAAAATGAAGAAAGGAGTTGATAAGGTAGATATAGGGAGGATCTGTCTTCTTGCTGGGGAGACCAAACTGACAGATCATAAATATAAGAGACTTGCCAATAAATATGAAATTCAAAGAAACCTCTTTGTCCAGAGGATGTTTAGAATGCGGAACTCATTACCATGAAGTAATTTAGGTGAATAACATTGCTGCGTTTAGGTACAAGATACAGCAGGTTAAAGTTTATTTATTAGTCACAAGTAGGCTTACATTAACACTACAATGAATTTATTGTGAAAATCCCCGAGTCACCACACTCCAGTGCCTGTTCGGGTACACTGAGGGAGAATTTAGCATGGCCAATGCACCTAACCAGGACATCTTTCGGACTGTGGGAGGAAACCGGAGAGCCTGGAGGAAACCCACGTAGATACGGGGAGAATGTGCAGACTCCACACAGACAAAGATCTAAGCTGGGAACTGAACCTGGGTCCCTGGCGCTGTGAGGCAGCAGTGCGAACCACTGTGCCACCGTGCCGCCCTTAGGGAAAGGAATAAGGAGACATGAAGATGGGGTTGGATGAAGTGGGGTGGAAAGAGGCTCAAGTGAGACTAACACCAGTGTAGATGAGTTAGGCCCATGATGTAAATTCTATGTCTATCCCATTATAATCATTTCACAATAGCACTCCAGTCACCAGCTGCTAGAGTGACAGGACGCTATTGTGTTAACATGACATGGTTTGCAAACACATGTCTCCACAAGGTCACATTTGAGCAATGAGGAAATTAGCCTCCCTCATCGAAGTTTCTCCAAACACAATCAAGTTGAATAAATTGAAAAGAGCTGGTTGGCAGCTGTGCTCCTTGGCATCGGCAGTCGCTTCTATCCATTATAACTGGCAAACTAAGTGCCATCACTATGTAAGTTCACCAGGCTTTCCACTGGGTGGGTATATATGCTGGTCAGTAAACTGAATGTGGAAAATCAGGGCCCGGCGCTAGTGAAATTCAAATCCGAGACCTAAAACTGCTCAGGACAGATGGAATGGGAACATTATGGTGGAATATAATCAATAAAACAAATAGAAGTTTTTGTAAATTTATTCTTTCACAGGATGTGGGCATCACTGACTAATCCAGCATTTATTGCCCATCACCTAATTGTCCTTGACAAGATGGCGGTGACTCACCTTCTTGAACCGTTGCAGCCCATGTGGTGTAGGTACATCCACAGTACAATTAGGGAGGGAATTCCAGGATTTTGACCCAGCGACAATGAAGGAACAGCGAAACATGGTGCGTGACTTGGAGGGGAACTTGCAGGTGGTAACGTCCCTTTGTATCTGCTGCCCTTGTCCTTCCACTTGGTAGAGGTTGAGGGTTTGAAAATGTTACCGAAGGAGTCTTGGCGACTTGCCCCACATCTTGTAGATGGTGCCCACAGCTGCCACTGTGTGTCAGTGGTGGAAGAGTGAATGTTGAAAGTGGTGGATCGGATAAAAATCAAGCAGGTTGCTTTGTCCTGGATGCAGTCCAGCTTCTTGAGTGTTGTTGGAGTTGCACTCATCCACATTTGAACCTCTTTCCGCTTTTTCCCTCTAACCCAATCAAAATACCATTTCGCCCCTTAAACGTATCTATGCTAATCAGTTAGGCTACTTCTTAGCTGACAACAGATCCCACTTATTTACCTAATAAAAGCAAAGTACTGTGGATGCTGTAAACTGAAACCAAAAGAGAAAAAATGCTGGAAAATCTCAGCAGGTCTGGCAGTATCTGTAAGGAGAGAAAAGAGCTGACATTTCGAGTCCGAGGAAACTGGCTACAAGATTCATCTGAAACTGGATCGTAACATCAACAGCTAATTGTGCTCTTACTGAAAAATACTACTGTTTCAATTACTGAATTACGATACTGTTGTGTATTTGGGGTCATCTGGACTCGAAACGTCAGCTATTTTCTCTCCTCACAGATGCTGCCAGACCTGCTGAGATTTTCCAGCATTTTTCTCTTTTGGTTCCACTTATTTACCTCTCTGGATAAAGAAATTTCTCCTAAACTCCCTAATGGAGTTATTAGTGACTCTCATATTGATTTTGGATAACACCAGAAGTGGAAACATCCTCTCTGTGCTTATTTACCCTATTAGCCCTTTCAAATTTATAAAGACTTTTTTCAGGCCATTCCTCAGTCTGTTCCCTGGAGAGAAAATGTTATCAGCCTTTCCCGATAGTTATAATCAGTTCAGCTATCATGCTGATTTCTATTTTGTTCTATCTCCAGTGCCTCAATATACTTTCTGTAATAATCATTTACAAGAATATTTCTTTTCCGTTTTGGTAGCTTGCTTTGTAAATTTCTCTCCTCTTCTTGTGAAGGGAATATCTGAATGTCGAGTCCTGTGTTTGTATTGCTCAGTTTTCCTCCCTCATCTCAATGAGGAGGAAAATCACAGGCTGCCGAGTGAAAGTATGGTCACAGTTCCGCACCGAGAAAGACTCCCGAGCTGTAAAATCCTCTTCCTTTACCGGAGATCTTCTATGTCTGTATATTTCTGAGGCTCCACATGCTCTGCCCTTAACTGACCCAGTGACAGCTCTACAGGTGTGGGCTGAGACAGTGAGCGGTGGCAAACCATTCAACTGCATGGGCTTCACAGCCGAGCCTGATGCTATCTGGCATTCACAAGTGTGCACCTTCTAGAATCGTAGAATCCTACAGTGCAGAAGGAAGCCTGGTTTGATTAGTAAGTTTACGGACGACACAAAGGTTGGTGGATTTGCGGATAGCGATGAGGACCATCAGAGGATACAGCAGGATATAGATCAGTTGGAGACTTGGGCAGAGAGATGGCAGATGGAGTTTAATCCGGACAAATGTGAGGTAATGCATTTTGGAAAGTCCAATACAGATAGGAAATATATGATAAATGGCAGAACACTTAAGAGTATTGATAGGCAGAGAGATCTGGGTGTACAGGTACACAGGTCACTGAAAGTGGCAACGCTCGTGGAGAAGATAGTCAAGAAGGCATGCTTGCCTTCATCAGCCGGGGCATTGAGTTTAAAAATTGGCAAGTCATGTTGCAGCTTTATAGAACCTTAGTTAGGCCGCACTTGGAATATAGCATTCCATTCTGGTCGCCACACTACCAGAAGGATGTGGAGGCTTTGTAGAGGGTACAGAAAATATTTACCAGGATGTTGCCTGGTATGGAGGGCATTGGCTATGAGGAGAGGTTGGAGAAACTTGGTTTGTTCTCACTGGAACGATGGAGGTTGAGAGACGACTTGATAGAAGTCTACAAGATTATGAGAGGCATGGACAGAGTGGATAGTCAGAAGCTTTTTCCCAGGATGGAAGAGTCAATTACTAGGGAGCATAGGTTTAAGGTGCGAGGAGCAAGGTTTAAAGGAGATGTACAAGGCAGATTTTTTACACAGAGGGTGGTGGGTGTCTGGAACTCGTTGCTGGGGAAGGTAGTGGAAGCGGATACAGTAGTGACGTTTAAGGGGCTTTTTAAGGGGAATAGAGAGATATGGTCCCCGGAAGGGTTGGGGGTTTAGTTATGTCGGGCAGCATGGTCGGTGCAGGCTTGGAGGGCTGAAGGGCCTGTTCCTGTGCTGTAATTTTCTTTGTTCTTTGTAGCCATTCGGCCCATCGAGCCTGCACCAATATCAATCCCATCCAGGCCCTATCCCCATAACCCCATGCATTTACCCTAGCTAGTCCCCCTGACACTAAGGGGCAATTTAGCATGGTCAATCCACCTAACCCGCACATCTTTGGAGTGTGGGAGGAAGCAGGAGCACCCAGAGGAAACCCAGGGAGACACGGGGAGAGGGTGCAAACTCCACACAGACAGTGGCCCAAGCCGGGAATTGAACCTGGGTCCCCGGCGCTGTGAGGCAGCAGTGTTAATCATTGTACCACTGTGCCCCTGCAGTTGAATGGTTTGTAACCACTCACTGTCTCAGCCCACACCTGTAGAATCAAAGGACAGAATTTTCTACTCCTTGACTAGCAAGGTTCCAGGCTGGGTGGACACGTGAAATTCTCCAAGTGGTCTGCCTTCATCTTCCTGCAATTTTATGTGGACCAGGTGAGACCAAGCCTGCTCACCGTCGCCTTAGTTAATTATTGGCCACTGAGGGTCTGTTTCCCACCCAGCCTCAATTCTGAGGTTGATGGGAAGAGTTCGGGGGCCGGGAAGGCCCAGCAGGGCACCCGGCTTGGGTCACAGATTGGAAATGGGCCCCTACATTGAGCCTCCCAGCAGGTCTGTTCCCTACAAATGCTTTGTCCCTCCATCAAGACCTTCCTATCAATCTCCCCCCCAACCCCCACAGCCCCCCCTCCCACCACCACCACCAGCTCCCTGGGCCTCACTTCCCCTCCCCACCCTGGGACCCCAGCACTTAACTGTTCCTGGACTCTGAGACTCAGAGCCTTGAGACTGTTTGCAGTTCCAGTCCTGGCCACTGCTGCCCCTGGCGTTGCTGGGACAACAGTTCTGCTGGCCAATCAGAATGGCTGGCAGTTCTCTGAAGCGGGACTTCTACCCAAGTGAGGGGCAGAAGTCCCCTCTCAGGCAATGAGTGGTTTTTTGGAGTATTTAATGGCTGCAGGCAGCCAGATCAGCGGGGTTGGATTATTGCAGACAGATGGCAGGAAATCAACCATCATCTGAAAAATCTGCCCATAGATATAGATATAGGTCAGGATATAGATCAGTTGGAGACTTGGGCGGAGAGATGGCAGATGGAGTTTAATCCGGACAAATGTGAGGTAATGCATTTTGGAAGGTCTAATACAGATAGGAAATATACAGTAAATGGCAGAATCCTTAGGAGTGTTGATAGGCAAAGGGATTTGGGTGTACAGGTCCACAGGTCACAGAAAGTGGCAATGCAGGTATAGAAGGTAGTCAAGAAGGCATACGGCATGCTTGCCTTCATCGGCCGGGGTATTGAGTTTAAAAATTGGCAAGTCATGTTGACGCTTTATAGAACCTTAGTGAGGCCGCACTTGGAATATAGCATTCAATTCTGGTCGCCACACTGCCAGAAGGATGTGGAGGCTTTGGAGAGGGTACAGAAAAGATTTACCAGGATGTTGCCTGGTATGGAGGACATTAGCTATGAGGAGAGGTTGGAGAAACTTGGTTTGTTCTCACTGGAGCGACGGAGGTTGAGGGGAGACTGATAGAAGTCTACAAGATTATGAGAGGCATGGACAGAGTGGATAGTCAGAAGCTTTTTCCCAGGGTGGAAGAGTCAATTACTAGGGGGTGTAGGTTTAAGGTGCGAGGGGCAAGTTTTAAAAGAGATGTACGAGGCAGATTTTTTACACAGAGGGTGGTGGGTGCCTGGAACTCGTTGCCGGGGGAGGTAGTGGAAGCGGATATGGTAGTGACTTTTAAGGGGCGTCTTGACAAATACATGAATGAGATGGGAATAGGGGGATATGGTCCCCGGGAGGGTTGGGGATTTTAATTAAGTTGGGCAGCATGGTCGGTGAAGGCTTGGAGGGCCGTAAGGCCTGTTCCTGTGCTGTAATTTTATTGGTTCTTTGTTCTTTGTTCATAGAACCATAGAATAGTTACAGCATGGGAGGAAGCCAAATAAAGGCAAAATACTGCGGATGCTGGAATCTGAAACAAAAACAGAAAATGCTGGAAAATCTCAGCAGGTCTGACAGCATCTGTGGAGAGAGAATAGAGCCAACGTTTCGAGTCTGGGTGACCACACTTGGTCCTGCATTTTCTGTTTTTGTTATGGAAGAAGGCCAATTGGCCCATCTTATCTGTGCTAGCTTACTGCAAGAGGGCCTCAGCTAGTCCAACTCACCAGCCTTTCCCATTGCCGGTTATTTTTTCAGGTTCTTACCCAATTCCCTTTTGAAAGCTATGATTGAATCAGCCTCCACCACATCCTCAGACAGTGCTTTCCACATCCTCACCACGTTCTGCCAAAAAGGGCTTTTTTCTAATCCTTTCATGGATCTTTGATTGTTCACCTGAAACTGCTATCCCCCAATTCGCGACCCATCCACCAACGAGGATAGTTTTCCTCTATTTTATTAATGTATTAGTCACAAGTAGGCTTACATTAACACTGCAATGAAGTTACTGCCACACTCTGGTACCTGTTCGGGTACACTGAGGGAGAATTTAGCATGGCCAATGTACCTATGTACTCTGTCTAGACCTCTCATGATTTTTGATCACCTTTAGTTTCGTCCATTTATTAGTGTCACAAGTAAGTTTACATTAACACTGCAATGAAGTTACTGTGAAAATCCGCTAGTTACCATACTCCAGCGCCTGTTTGGGTACACTGAGGGAGAATTTGGGTACACAGAGTGTGGCGACTAGGGGATTTAGCATGGCCAATGCACCTAACCAGCACGTCTTTTGGACTGTGGGAGGAAACTTGAGCACCCGGAGGAAACCCACACATAGACACGGGAAAAATGTGCAAACTCCGCACAGACAGTGATCCAAACCTGGAATAGAACCCAGGTCCCGGGCGCTGTGAGGCAGCAGTGCTAACCACCGTGCCGCCTTTAACAACTCTGCTCTCTGTCTTTTCCTCTCTAAGGAGAATAACTCCTTCTTCGCCAACCTACCCACGTAACTGAAGTTCCTCATCCCTGGAGCCATTGTTGTAAATCTTTTCTGCGCCCTCACTGAAGCCTTTCAGAAATGTGGTGCCCAGAATTGACACAATACTCATCGTAAGTGCATTCAGGAAGACTTCCTATCGTCAGCACTTTCGGCAGAATTGTACGTGAATTTACCATAAACCATTTCAGATTTTGGATTAGGTTCAAGCCACTCCCAGGTATTCATTATTAATCATTGTCCAGCGAATGTGAGTGAAGACAATAGGGTGAAGACAAAATACAAAGAAAAGGAGAATTGTACTTATCTAACACTTTTCAGGATCACAGAATGTCCAGTGTGCTCTGGACCCAATTAAATACATAAAAGTTCTACCATCGCTGTAGTATAGGAAACGCAGACCGCAGAGGTGGCACAGTGGTTAGCACTGCTGCCTCACAGCGCCAGGGACCCGGGTTTGATTCCCGGCTTGGGTGACTGTGCGGAGTTTGCACTTTCTCCTCATGTCTGCGTGGGTTTCCTCTGGTTGCCTCCCGCAGTCCAAAGATGTGCAGGTTAGGTTGACTGGCCATGCTAAATCGACTCTAGTGTCAGGGGAATTAGCAGGGTAAATGTGTGGGATTACGGGAATAGGGCCTGGGTCAGATTGTGGTCAGTACAGACTCGATGGGCCGAATGGCCTCCTTCTGTTCTTTAGGGATTCTATAATTTTTGCACAGCAGACTCCCACAAACAACAATGATGACAAGTAAAAGCAAAATACTGAAATCTGAAATAAAAACAGAAAATGTTGGATAAACTCAGGTCTGGCAGCGTCTGTGGAGAGAAATAGGATTAACGGGTGCGATCATAGAATAGAAATCATAGAAACCCTACAGTACAGAAAGAGGCCATTCGGCCCATCAAGTCTGCACCGACCACAATCCCACCCAGGGCCTACTCCCATATCCCTACATATTTACCGACTAATCCCTCTAACCTATGCATCTCAGGACACTAATGGCAAGTTTTAGCATGGCCAATCAACCTAACCCGCACATCTTTGGACTGGGTCTAGTGGCTCACTCTCCGTGCCGTGGGTGCAAATCCCGTAATGGCCACTAAATCCCACGAGAGAGTGAAAACGGGATTTACACCAGCGCAATCCCCCTGGCGCCTCCCCACCCCCACCGCCTGTGATGTCATCATGTTCACACCCAGCAAGGGTGTGGACTTGATTCCCCTAAATTTAAATAAATTTGAATATAATCAAAGGGTTTTACTCCCTAGCAACCACCCACAATGTATCCACCTCCCCCTCCCCCCCTCCACCCCCCACGGTGTGACATCATGCCAGTACAAATCACTACTAGTTTCCAAAAGCCTGGAAGCCCCGGGGATTGAATGACAAGGCTGACATTGCCCCCTGGAGCAATGCTAAGTGGGCACTGCCAAAGGGGCACTGCCAAGTGGGCACCTCTCAGGTGGCTCATTAAAGCAGCAGTGCCACAAGAGAACATGAAGCGAGTAGTGCTAACGGGCCACTGGCAGGGGTTAGACTCTTCCAAGGGAAGGGAGGGGGTTCCTCTTATGTGTGATGGGGAGGCATAGAGCGGAGAGAGAGCCCCGATGTCAGCACGTGGGGGAGGTGGGGTTTGGAGAGGGGCGGGGTGAGCCCTGAAGACTGTGGTGGGATGGTGACCCAATGTGTGTGTATGTGCGTGCGTGTGTCGGGGTGGTTGGGGGGGGGGGGGGGGGGGGGGGAGGGGGGGGGAGCGGGGTGGTTAACCAATGGTTCCCAAAGATTTGGAACACTTCTTCACTACATCCCTAGATCCTCCATTTTCCTCTCTCCTCCTCCAAAGTTGCAGAATTGGGCGGTGACAAGGACACTGGCAACTCTCTGGTATCATTCTCAAGAGACCAACCTTCATCCGCAAACTGGGTCAGTGAGTGCGAGCAACATATTTAACTGAGAGGAACTCTGTCTCACAGCTCCAGGGACCCGGGTTCGATTCCCGGCTCGGGTCACTGTCTGTGTGGGGGTTTGCACGTTCTCCCCGTGTCTGCCTGGGTTTCCCCCATGTGCTCCGGCTTCCTCCCACAGTCCAAACATGTGCATGTTAGGTTGAATAGCCATGCTAAATTGTGTCCCGGGATGTGTAAATTAGAGGGATTAGCGGGGTAAATGTGTGGGGTTAAGGCTTGGGGTGGGATTGTTGTGGGTGCAGACTCGATGGGCCGAATCCTCTGCACTGGAGAGTCTCCATGATTTTCTATAATGATTCTATGATCATAACCCAGCACAATTGCTTGAAGACAACAAGTTGCATTTACGTGACACTTTTAAAATTAAAAAGAGCAAGAAACAATGTTTTGGAGTAGTGTCCAGTTGCATGTTTATTCTAACTGACGCTGTTGTAAATATAATTATTTGTTTATTGGCAATAAAGACTTTTGTACCTCATCTTCATTGAGTCGCCTTCGACTTATTACAACACTGAGCCAGGAAGAGAAAGATTGGGAAGGGAGACTCAAAGCTTGACCGAAGAGATGAGTCTTGATAAAATTTTTAAAGGTAGAGAGGATTAAGTGGGTGGTGGGAGGGCTGAAATGGTCTGCGTCGAGTGGTGGAGAGATGAACAGAAGGCTTAGAATCAGAGCAATGACGCATTAGGGAAGGGCTGCATTCAGCTGCACAGGTGCATTTTTCAGCTAGGACTGACTTTGTTAGAAAGCTGATCAGAGCAATGTGGGAAAGACACATCCAGTCAGCAAAGGACACTGGACCAATATCTCCCCCTCTTTTACACAGGAAATTCATGGACACTCTGGGGCAGCACAGTGACACAGTGGTTAGCACTGCTGTCTCACAGCGCCATGGACCCATGTTCGATTTCCGGCTTGGGTGGCTGTCTGTATGGAGTCTGCATGTTCTCCTTGTGTCTGCGTGGGTTTCCTCCGGGTGCTCCGGTTTCTTCCCAAGGTCCGAAAGACATGCTGGTTAGGTGCATTGGCCATGCCACATTCTCCCTCAGTGTACCCAAACAGGAGCCGGAGTGTGGTGACTAGGGGATTTTCACAGTAACTTCATTGCAGTGTTAATTAATGTAGGCCTACTTGTGACTAATAAATAAATAAACTTTAAATCAAACTTTATTACTTTGTGAAATGGGCTCGGATTGATTAGTCAGATCAATATTGTGAAATTCATTGGATGAATGACAGGAAATAATTATGAAGGGATTAGCTAAAGGGGAGATGAGGAAGTGTACACTCACCCGGTGAACGCAGCAGTTTGTGAGTTTGAAAGGGCTGGCATGTACATTAAACAGCGTTGCTGTTTCCTTTCACTGGGCTCATTTCTCATCCTTGGCTCTGATTAGACAGTAGCCCTTGAAAAGCAATGTTTCTGTAGTGTAGAAAGTGCTGGAAGCAGCTCAGTGAACATGCTAACGCACAGGACAATAACTCTAGGGGTTGCAATGTTCCACCAGCTAACAATGTTGTTCCATTAACTCTCTGGGGCTGCATAGAACAGGGAGTAGCTCGGTGTTGATATTGCAATGTCTGTGCCTGTTAACCTTTCATTACACATCTCCTCTTCTTGAAGTCGCAATCCCTTCTTGCCATGGAGTAAATAAAGTCAATGTCACACGCCTGCGGAAACTGCACTCGCTCTCTCTGTCCTGTGTCACACCCTCAACACAAAAACTGATTGAACGGGGATAATGGAATGTATGGCGAAACCTCAACACAGTGAACATCAGTAACACCAAATAGTTCACAATTCCTCTGCAATCATATAATTTAATTTCTTTTTCAACGTACTTTAATATATTTGATTTGAATTTCTGCATCATTTCTCTCTATCACTTTGTCAACCTAATTGTGTTTCTCGATCTCTGATTTCTTTATTCCAGACCATAGCTAAGTGTGCCAGCACAATATGCTCTCCATGTAGAGTATGGGAAGGATCTTGCAGCACCCATGATCAGGCACGGGTTTGCGGAGTGGTCATGCCACTTATCCAAAGCTGGTGTCAGTGAGACCCACACCATTTTCCGATTCGGCCTTCACGGGGCTGCCACTGGTGAGCTGCAGGTCCTGGATGGGCACGCTGCTGTTACTCGCTGGTTGTTGTGGGGAGAGGGGGTGGTGCTGGTGGGGCAAAATAACTCTATTGAGTCAGGAGGAGTGCTCCTACACCTTCTGGCCCCACAAAAATAAAAGAAAAAATATTTGGGGCCTTTTTCCTGAGAGTCATCCACAATACCTTTACGTCATAGAATCCCTACAGTGCAGAAAGAGCCATTCGGCCCAACGAGTCTGCACCAACTACAATCCCATCCAGGCCCTATCTCCATAACCCCATGCATTTACCCTAGCTAGTCCCCCTGACACTAAGGGGCAATTTAGCATGGCCACTCTGCCTAACCTGCACATCTCTGGACTGTGGGAGGAAACCGGAGCACCCGGAGGAAACCCGCACAGACACGGGGAGAATATGCAAAATCCGTACAGACAGTCACCCAAGCTGGGAATCGAATCCGGGTCCCTGGTGCTGTGAGGCAGCAGTGCTGACCACTGTGCCACGGTCATTGCTCGGCTACTGAGTGGGCCGTGTGAATGGCCCCACTTCATCCCAGTGGGCAAGATTGAAATCAGGCTTATTCACTAATCATGATTCCATGAATAAAATTAAATATATTTAATACACACTGAATATTTCATAATAGACTTATAGAAAATTCTTAAACAAACGTTGAAACAAAAGGAATCTTTACACATTGGACACAGAGGGAGCACACGGCTCTCACAGTAAATGTTGTGTGGAATCAGCATGTACCTTACTTCACTTGCCTTTGCTTTACATGCATTTCACTTCAGTCATGCCGGTTGGAATAAAAGTTACACGGATAGAGATCAGGGGATGTGACAACCCTGAACGTGGACAATGATCAACAAAATGTCTCATGGGCCGCACTCAGAACCCAAATTTGGCCCCTGGGCCGCAGGTTACCCACCGCTCTGCTTTAAGAACTGAAGTTTAGGCCACCAGGTACAAAGTGGCAGATTCCACCCAACAATGGAAAACTGAGGCCTGCATTTGGTATAGGACATCCAGCATGCATAGTTAAGCATACCCCTGCCCAACAAAGCCACCCTCCCTCCTCTCGGTTCTACCTAAAAATAGGATCAGGCAGGCACTGAGGTGAGGATAGGTGCCAAGGTGTACCATTGAACTTCCCACTACTCACCACTGCACTACTAACTGTCTACTAACCATCTGATTTTTTTTGACAAACAATGAAAGCTCTATATTTCCCCACAACCTAACCCGCCTGGATTATCAAACTTCAAATCCTCAAGCTTCTTGTGAACAAAATCACCTGCTATAAAGCTTTCGGGCTGATCCACCACACTTCAGGCAGTACATTTTGTCATAAATAAAATTGCTGCATCCTGCTTAAATAAAAAGAGGGACTTCTTCTAACTTGGAGGTTTACATACAACTGTCAAAACACAGAGGTGCTTTGCAAGAATCTTAGGATGTGCCTTTTAAAGCAATTGGATCTTGAAGATCTAAAGGGTTTACACCATGTTACAAACAGCTTCATTCAGCAGAATAAGACACTGAGACACTTTTCTGATCCACCAGTGGTGGGCATTGCCACGGGTGGGATGGGAAAATATGGAGAGTGTACTTTTCCCATCCTGCCCACAATGGTGCCCCCTGCCTGCGGGAATAGGAAACCCCAGCCCGAGCTTTCTATGGTAAAATGAAACAATTATTGACCATGGTTAGTCTAACAAATACTAGGGTTGTCTCACTGAAGACCTTGGATGCCCTAAAGAAGGTAGCAATTATCCCAGTGAAGACAACATTCTGCCAATCATTTCATCAGTATGAAACGGTCAGATACGAACTAACTTAGCAAGCAGTGTACAATAATCTGTAGTATAATGGGAATAGTTAGACTCAGGGGACAAACTCTCTGCTATGTGAGTCAAACCTGGTACATAGGAAGATGGTTGTGGTTGTGGAAGGTCAGTCATCTCAGCTCCAGGACATCACTGCAGGAGTCCTAGGCCCAATCATCTTCAGCTGCTTCATTGATGACCTTCCCTCCATCGTAAGGTCAGAAGTGGGGATGTTCGCCGATGATTGCATGATGTTCAGCACCATTCGCAACTCCTCAGATACTGAAGCAGTCCATGTTTAAATTGTGCGGAAAAATGGCAAGTAACATTCGCGCCACACAAATGCCAGGCAATGACCACTACCAATAAGAGACACTCTAACCACCACCCCTTAAAGTTCAATAGTGTTACCATCACTGAATCCCTTACTGTCAACATCCTTTGGGTTTTCATAGAAACCCTACTGTGCAGAAAGCGACCATTCAGTCCATCGAGTCTGCACCGACAACAATCCCACTTCGGCCCTATTCCCATAAACCCACACATTTACCCTGCTAAGCCTTCTAACCTAGACACCCAGGACACTAAGGGGCAATTTAGCATGGCCAAATGCACCTAACCCACACATCTTTGGACCAGAAACTCAACTGGACTCACCACATAAACACAATGGCTGCAAGAGTAGGTCAGAGGTTAGGAATATTGTGGTGACTAACTCACCTCCTGACTCCCCGAAGCCTATCCACCATCTACAAGGCACAAGTCAGGAGTGTGGTGGAATACCCCCCACTTGCAGCTCCAACAACACTCAAGAAGGTTGACACCATCGAGGACAAAGCAACCCACTTGATTGGCACCACATCCACAAACATTCACTCCCTCCACCACTGACGCTCAGTAGCAGCAGTGTGTACTATCTACAAGATGCACTGCAGCAATTCACCAAAGATGCTTAGATAGTACCTTCCAAACCCACAACCACTTCCATCTAGAAGGACAAGGGCAACAGATACATGGGAACACCAGCAACTACAAGTTCCTCTCCAAGCCACTCACCATCCTGACTTGGAAATATATCGCCATTCCTTCGCAGTCACTGGGTTAAAATCCTGGAATTCCTTCCCTAATGGCATTGTGGGTCAACCCACAGCAGGTGGACTGCAGCAATTCAAGAAGGCAGCTCACCACCACTTTCTCAAGGGCAACTAGGGATGGGCAATAAATGTTGGCCCACCAGCGATGCCCATGTCCCACGAATTAATAAAGAAAAGTCCTATTAAGGGTTAATTGTAACAGCCTGTGGTATCATGGGAATGAAAGTGGCATACATTCATGTGAGCTGTAACTTCAGGCGATGACATGGTCAGAAGCTAGTGCTCTTATAACAGTAGACTGTTTTGTAAGCAACAGTCTTTGAGAATTTATGAAACTATTGCAACAATAAAGTCTAAACTGGAGGAACAACACCTCACCTTCCGACTAGGCACATTACAGCCTTCTGGACTCAACATTGAGTTCAACAACTTTAGTCTGTGAACTTTCCTCTCCATCTTGACCCTTATATAAATCCAATTTTCTTTTTGTCCAACACAACCCTCCCCCCACCCCCACAGGGCCATCTGTCACTTGTTCTTCAGTTTTGGTTTCACTGAGGCCTGACCTTTGTTCTCCTATTAAGACTTCCTGTTCTCTACCTTCATGTCACTATCTGCACCTTCCACAATCCTCATACTGCCATTTACACTTCTTCTAACGTCTGCCCTAAACATCTTTGTGAAATGTCTCCGAGCTCACACCTATCACTGACCTTTTTTTTGCTTCAAGAAGAGAATAAGCAGTGCTTTGATTGAAACATAGAAGATCCTAGAATCAGAGAATAATAGAAGCTCTACAGTGCAGAAGGATGCCATTTGGCCCATCGAGTCTGCACCAGCAACAGTCCCACCCAGGCCCTATCCCCGTCACCCCACTGAGGGGTATTGACAGCGTGGATTTGGAAAGGATGTTTCCTCTTATGGGAGAATCTAGAACTAGGGCTCACTGTTCAAGGGGTCATCCATTTAAGACAGAGATATGGAGATTATTTTTCTCTGAGGGTCGTGAATCTTTGGGAACTCTCTTCCATTAAAGGTGATGGAAGCAAGAGTCTTTGGATATTCTTGAGGCAGAGGTAGATAGATTCTTGATAAGCAAGAGGCTGTTTATTGGGGGTAGGTGGGAATGTGGAGTTGAGGTCACAATCAGATCAACATGGATCTTACTGAGTGACGGGGAAGGCTCAATGGGCTGGTGGCCTTCTCCAGCTCTCTGTTTGCATGTTTGTATGTCCCGGGGGAGCAGGAGGTTCAAACTTCCCGGGCAATTCCCATGAGTCCTTGTGCTGAGACTTCCAAAGGGTCCCTAGCCTAATGCATTTTCTGGAGTGTATCCCATCTCCAAACATCCGGAGATCAGAAGATCTGGGCCAATGATTAGATAATTTGTATATTGTGGATGTTGATTACAGAATAAATATTGGTCAAAATCCCTGAACTCTTCTTCAATGAGCACCATGAGAAGGCAGATGAAAACTTTGTTTAAAGTTGCCACTGCAGACAGTGCAGCAACGCAGTGTTACCGCAGTGAAGTCAGTCTAATAAATGGTGAAGTCTCTGGAGTGACACTTGAACGCACAACCTCTGGCTCAAACTGAAAGCATTACCAACTGATCCAAAGCTGACATCATCTGATTCAATAGTCAAACCTCAATTATAAATAAATATCCAGCATCAGCCGGCCTGATTGTCATGTGTCTGAAATGAGGGTTTTCTGCTGCAGCCTATAATGCAGCAGGTTGCATCGGTCATGTGGAAAAACAGCAATGGTCCACTTTAATCTCCAATTGAAGCTTTCACTGTCTCCCAGAGTCAGAGAAGTGTTGAATTGATTCTATGCCAATGAAATGTAACCACTGGAGCCAAGCTCCTCAGTGTCGAAGCCACTCAGCAAGCTTGTGCTGACCTTCCTAACAGCTTCACTATTTCGTGTGCAGTGAACAAGTACGATGGTTGGTGATACAGATGCAAAGTTGTGTTGAGCAACAAGGCAGTCAAATTCTCCACGGAGTTACTGGATCACCATAGAGAAAGACTTTGGAGATGAATGTTGTTGGCTCCAATGTGTCTATCAGACTTTATTTTGAGAAAGAAGAAACATTTATGCCTTCATGGCTTCAATTAAATCTATTTCTCCACCATAGTAATAGGACCTCCAGGATCAAAAGCACCCTAGATTATTTAAGACCAAACTGTGCCAGTCTGATACGACCTAAAACATTGTTCTTCAGTGTACAGACTGCCTCCAATACATTAGGTATTTTTTCCTCTTTATTTCTCTGTTTTTTAGTTCTCCTTCTGGTGCTGATCCTTCTTGCTGTACAAAGGCAAAGGGCGTTTCACCCTCTTATGTAACCTGTTCAATAACTGACCAGGAAGAACTCGATATTAACACAGTTACAAAACTGGAAGGGTTTCCAGTTTCCCAGCCTGAAGATAACATTGGAAACACTCAGGGCGCAATCTTACTAGCCATTCACGCCACGCTTCCGCTGCAACAAAGTTGGGGAACTTGGCGCCCAGCCAAATCTCCATTTATTGCAGTGGGATGGGAAAATCCCACCAACGTGAACGGCTGGAACATTCCAGCCTCAGTCTTTGAGGCTGCATCTGCAGAGAGAACTGATGGTTAGAACATTAACTCCTCTGTCCCGCACCACAGATTCTGTCGGACCTGTTTAGGGATTCCAGAATTTCCTCTTCTTTCTTACTCTTACTTTCCAGCATATGCAATGTTGTTTTTGTTGTTTGTTCATGTCGCATTCCCTTAACATAATTTGTTATTTGCTTTCACATTTCAGCAGAGCTAGATGTCCTTAATTCTGGAGTGACTTTTTAAGAAATGTCACCTACATTTGACATATTTTTGCACCTGATTTATTCAGATGAGATCGAAAGACAAATATAAGATGACCTGGTCTATAAGGCACCCCCATTTTTCAATGTCAGATATTATGTTTAGGCCTATACTTGGCCTATAAGTATACCCCCACCCCTACATTTTCTCCTAAGTAATGCTATATTCTCATCAGGAGTCAGACTCAATTTTCCCCCTCAGAAATGCATGTTTTCCTCACCTAATAATTCAGCACAAAGGGTCCACCAGGTGATATAGGCTATGTTGCCAACAGGATGCATGAGAGTTTAAGACATGCCTACAGTGAATAGACCCCACACAGTGAATAACAAACCGAAATGGGTTCTCTGGCAAAAATAGTGAACTTTGCTAATGTGTCAAATAACCATAGTAAGAAGTTTAACAACACCAGGTTAAAGTCCAACAGGTTTATTTGGTAGCAAAAGCCACACAAGCTTTCGAGGCTCTGAGCCCCTTCTTCAGGTGAGTGGGAATTCTCACCTGAAGAAGGGGCTCAGAGCCTCGAAAGCTTGTGTGGCTTTTGCTACCAAATAAACCTGTTGGACTTTAACCTGGTGTTGTTAAACTTCTTACTGTGTTTACCCCAGTCCAACGCCGGCATCTCCACATCAAATAACCATGCCATGATGTGGAGATGTCGGCGTTGGACTGGGGGGGTATAATAAGAAGTCTCACAACACCAGCAGTGCTCCGAAAGCTTGTGATTCTAAATAAACCTGTTGGACTTTAACCTGGTGTTGTGAGACTCCTTACTGTAAATAACCATGCGGCAGTGATGGAATTTGATGTTAGTAAAAAACCGGTGCAAGAATGGAAAAAGATGGAATCCACCCTGTAGAAGATGCCCAAAGTCAAATGCACCATGAGAACAGGCAGCAGCCATTGGCCTGATCATAGAAGCACATGTCGGAACGCGCCCTTGGAAATCATCAGAATGTTTACATCGTCACCAGAAAAGCTAAGCACATGTCGGAACGCGCCCTTGGAAATCATCAGAATGTTTACATCGTCACCAGAAAAGCTATCATAAATACCCATTTAAATGGGTCAACTCAAACTGAGTTCAGGGAAGGTTGTTGGTGTAACTATTTGTTTAATTCATTCATGTGGCATGGGCGTTGCTGGCTGGCCAGCATTTATTTCCCGTCCCTCGTTGCTCGAGGGCAGTTGAGAGTCAACCACATTGCTGTGGCTCTGGAGTCACATGTAGGTCAAACCAGGTAAGGGCAGCAGAATTCCTTCCCTAAAGGACATCAGTGAACCAAATGTGCTTTTCCGACAATCGACAATGGTTTCATGATCATCAGCAGATTCTTAATTCCAGATATTTTTTATTGAATTCAAATTCCACTAGCTGCCGTGGCAGGATTCAAACCTGGGTCCCCAAGACAATTACTGAGTTTCTGGATTAGTAGTCTAGCGATAATACCACGAGGCAATCGCCTCCCAGCGCCTGCTCTATGGAACAAAAATGTCTCGTGTTGTGGCAGAAAACCAAGGCTGTTCAGAGACTACCAAAAAACCTCAACACCAAAATGACCAGTTTCCAGTGATTCATCATCAGACAGTGGCAAAAACACAAGAACCCATAACGACACATCGGTAATATGGATGAAACTCCTATGAGTTTCAATAGGCCCAGCAACCAAACTGGTGGAGTTGAAAGGTTCAAAAACAGGTCGAGTCTAAATGACAGGAGACAAGAAGACAAAATTCACAGTAGATATAGCCGATGGAAAAAAAGTAAATCGATTGTAATTTTCAAACATAAAACTATTGCAAAAATCAAGTAGCCTGTAGGAGTTTCTGTACACTCCATGATGACCATTAGGTGGATGAGGATAGAGTGGAGTTGTGGATTGATAATGTGTGGAATAGGCATCTCAGTGGCCTGCACAAAGAATGATCAGATCCCAAAAGGTGCCTGCCATTGGGCGGAATTTTCTTGTCCCGCCCCCCAAGGGAATCGTAGTGGCCGGGGGCAGACCATGCAAAGGTCCGTTAACCTCGGACAGGAATTTCCAGCCTTGGGACGAGCACGGCCGGAAAATCCCGCCCAAAATCTAGATGGCGGTTATGCCAAGGTGTCTAACATCCATTGTTCAATCTTTGGATGTGTGACTCAGCAAGTCATGTGAGGATCATGTTCACACTGAATAGGTGGATGTTTGATGGAGAAAAAGTCCTTCACAAAGGCTTGGAGATGTGGGCGCTGGCCTGCATGGTGTTTTGTGTGGTTCTATCAGTGCGCAAACTGTCATCAAATTGTTCAAACAAATGTGGAACGTCCAATTCAGTGGATATAGAGGAAGATTATTGTTGAAACCAAAAGCGTCAATTCTGAGGCAGACTGGGATCCTTATGATGATGCCATGCCAAAGTGACTCAGAATGGATTTGATTCTTTGCATCAGATGCTGAAGACATTGAACTTGAAAGATTTTAAAACATTTTGATTGTGATCAAAGGTGTGCTTGCAGAATTAATCAGTTCAGTGAGAGGTGTCACATCGATTTAATTTGAATGACCGGTGTTATTTGTTTCCGCATTACTAAAATGGCACCCGACACCAACGGTTCAAATTATATACTTGGTGTATAAGTTCACCTCCCTTCCCCTTCCCCCTGACGCTTTTGGAAGGATTTCTCAAGCCTTCAATCTTCCACAAACTTTTGAATAGCAGAAATAAGCCAACTGGCAAGTTGGATGCCTGTCCCTTTCACTAGTGCTAGTGGTGTTGTGGGGAGGGAGTGGTTTCTCAAACACCTGAACACATGCTAAAAAAGATAAGCAACAGCATTCAGTGTATGCACAGACCACATTTGAAAAATGTACAGCAAATAGTTAATTGGAATCACTATCCAGCCTCTCCTCACCCTAATAGCACATGCATGGTGCACGCACACCAGCATCCTGCTGGGCTTTGGACTTTGCATGGGCCAGCAACACAGCCCATGTCAATTTATGCTTTGAGGTACCATTGTACTAGAACTAAAGAAGGTCTATAACTTCTATTCTAGCATTTCCAACTACAGAAGGGGATAAATTCAATCTGATCTTATATAAGGAGAGTTCTGTCGTGTCTTTTCAGAGGGCACAGAAGGACAAGCTTTCTGAGGGAGCCTGGGAGAGCATCCCCTAACCCAAAGCCTGGAGTGCCATTTTCCTCCCACAAGGAAATGACATGCCCATGACCCTTCAACTGGAAGTTAAAGGTTTGATCCAAAGCATCTCGGCAGCATCCCTCCAGATCTGAGATGCATCATCTGCCAGACCATCTCTAGCTATTAGCACCCTATTTCTGTGCTCACAGCCTGAAGAAGCTGTCTGCAAACAAAGGATCATGGGGATGAAGTGGAAATGGTCGACAGCTTTAAGTTTTTAGGTGTCCAGATCACCAACAATCTGTCCTGGTCCCTCCAATGCTGATGCTGTAATTAAGAAAGCCCACCAATGCCTCTACCTTCTCAAGAGACTAAGAAAAGTTGGCATATCCGCGATGAATCTCACCAGCTTTCACAGATGCACCATAGAAATCATTCTTTCTGGTTGTATCACAGCTTGATAATGGCTCCTGCTCTGTTCAGGACCACAAGAAACTACAAAAGGTCGTGAACAAAGCCCAGTCTATCACGCAAACCAGCCTCCCATCCATTGACTCTGTCTACACTTCGTGCTGCCTCAGAAAAGCAGCCAGCATTATCAAGGACCCCACGCACCTCGGACATTCTCTCTTTCACATTCTTCCGTCGGGAAAAAGATTCAAAAGTCTGAGATCATGTACCAACTGACTCAAAAATAGCTTCTTCCCTGCTGCCATCAGACTTTTGAATGGACCTCCCTCATATTAAGTTGATCTTTCTCTACACCCTAGCTACGACTGTAACACTACATTCTGCACCCTCTCCTTTCCTTCTCTATGAATGGTATGCTTTGCCTGTATAGCGCACAAGAAACAATACTTTTCACTGTATACTAATACATGTGACAATAATAAGTCAACTCAAGTCAAATCAGATTCTCCGACTTCACCCGCGGCTAGGATTCTCCGGTCCCACTGAAGTGAATGGAGATTTGGCTGGGCACCAAATTCTCTGTTCTTGCTGCAGCTGTGAGGGGGTATGAACAGCCGAAGAATACCAGTCTATACAGCACGTTTCACAACCTGACAGTGCCCTGAATCACTTTATAGCCATTGAGGTAATTTTGAAGCACAGTTGCTATTGTGATGTCGGGACCAAATTGCACTCAGCAAAGTCCAAACTGCCATGAGATAGTGACCAAATAATCTCATTTTAGTAATGCTGGTTGAGGGGTAAATATTGGCCAGGACACTGGGGAGAACTCCCCTGTTCTTGTTTGAAATCAGCACAATAGATATTTGTGATATTTGTGAGGTCCTGTCCCAGATACGTGTCATGATGTCATATTTTAAGTTTGAAATTCCTGCATCCTGGCTGTCTGAGTGACATTTTTGGCAGAAACGCAACTGTGAGCTCAAACTCTCAGCTCAATGTGTTATTGGTCCACTGAGCAGTCTTTATGTTTCACATTCTGGTCATCTGTCTCATTTTAATTCTAATTAGTTTGGCTGGAACAGTTTGCATCTTGCTGCTGACAGTTCTAGGAAGTAGCTAAGCTTCTGGCTGACATTGAGAAATGGATACTTAAATTTGACCCTAGCTGAATGGATATTATATATAATTAACATTTTAACAAATACAAAATCTCTATACCTAAAGCCCCCTCTTTGAAGTCTTGTCTTGATCCGGGCTGCACTGGTAGGGAGTGTGAAGCACAGCACAAATTACAAGTGGTTAGTTAGAGAGCAATGGAAACCTGTGGTCTCATTACACTTGTTTTTCTTCCTCTCTTAGTTGAATACTTCCCCCTCAGTATGGTAAACTCCTGCACACTCTGTATCACAGCCAGCTGAAAGGCAGCCAGACCCAGATGTCCGTCAGCGCAATTAGCAAATTCACGACTATGAGGCATTGAGGAATGGGCTTGCCACTGATTATCTTGTCTTCTTATGCTTTAGATGCTTTGCCTCCACTGTATATATCCTGGTGACAACCCAGTTAAAATCAATTTCTTAATATCGTGTATCTGTATGCATTGCTCTGCCAATGATTCTGAGTAAGAAGTCTCACAACACCAGGTTAAAGTCCAACAGGTGTTGTGAGACTTCTTACTGTGCTTACCCCAGTCCAACGCCGGCATCTCCACATAACGATTCTGAGGGCATTGTTCAGATAGAGGAAGCCAGTTTTAATAGAGTACATTGTACACGGTGGCACAGTGGTTAGCACTGCTGCCCACACTGTCAGCAAAGGACACTGGACCAATATTTCCCCATCTTGTACACAGGAAGTTCATGGACACTCTGGGGCAGCAGGGTGGCACAGTGGTTAGCACTGCTACCTCACAGCGCCAGGGACCCGTGTTCGATTCCAGGCTTGGGTGACTGTCTGTGCAGAGTCTGCACTTTCTCCCCGTGTCTGCATGGGTTTCCTCCGGGTGCTCCGGTTTCCTCCCACAGTCCAAATCCAGAATCCTGCCCTTGGAATATTTTTCCTGTTTAAATCCAGTAATGATAGAATCCATACAGTGCAGAAGGAGGCTATTTGGCCCATTGCATTCCCTCAGTACTGCACCATATCACCACTGTCAATACAGCACTCCTCAGTACTGCACTATGTCACCTCTGACAATGCAATGCTCCCTCAGTACTGCACTGCAGTATCAGCCTTGATTTTGTACTCAAGTAGAGTTTGAACCAACAAGCATTCTGACTCTGAGTTGAGAGCCATTGCTAACAAAATACATCTTAAATCCTGTGCTGAGCTCATTTTACATTATCCCACCAAATGGAGTGTAGCATGTGATAAAGGCAGTGCAGAGGACTGCTCCCAGTAATGGATGTTTTGTGATCTTTCACGACCCTTCATTTCCTTCCAGCATCTCTAATGATAATGGTCACATGTGCTAATACTTCCCTCTATTTTGAAACAATAACGTTTATCAAAACTAAGATACAAAGGAAAGCTAGCCGGGCCCCGAGCCAAGTACAGATACAACATCTGCTTGACTGAGTGGAAGTTTGCCCAGATGTTTCCAGTCAACAAAAGCAGGCCAAATCCAATCCAGCAATTACCACCCCAATCTCTCAATCATCCAGGCCTTGTTACAGACTTGGTCAAAATATGGACAACAGAGTTAGATTCCAGAGGTGAGGTGAGAGTGACTGCTCTTGATATTAAACTGGCATTTGACCGAGTATAACATTAAGAGCTCGAGTAAAATTGAAGCTGAAGTGAGCAAGTTATTCAACACAAAAAGAATTAACAAAGAACACAAGGTGACCCCGCTGGAGAGTAGAGAGGTCATTGAGGCCCCCTCCCAGGAGGTCAGGGATAAGGGGGGTACCCCTGGTACCCAGTGCCAGAGTGCCAGGCTGGCACTGCCCAAGATGCAAATTGGCAATGCCCAAGGAGCACCTTGTCACTGCCCACCAGGCATCAGGCAGTGCCAAGAGGGTGGGGCCTATTCAAGTGGGGCCTATTGGGGTGGGGCTTTCTGGGGGGGAAGATCAGTTGAGGGGGGGTGGTCCCGCTGCCACTCTGCTCTGCGATTGCAGGCAGAGGGAGGGAGGATGGCAATTAGGGCTGGCTGGGACTGCTGGGTGGGGGCCGGGACTTTCGGGGAGGTCGGGGGTGGTTCGGGGTGGGGGAGAGGGACATCTGGGCTTGCCCTGGGAGGTCCGGGAGGCCAGCGATCGGGAGGGTGGGGGCATCGGAAGGCCAGTGATGGGAAGATTGTGGGACTGGCCAGTGATCAGGCTGGCCAGCGACCTGGAGGCTGGCAATGCGGGGCCACTGTGCATGCGCAGATCTCCGCTGTGACAGATCAGCACATGCGCAGTGGCCGGCTCAGCGCTACGCCACGCTGCCGGCCTCTCGGGCTGCAATAGGCCATGCCCCCAGATTTCTCGAGGGAATCAAGCTAGGGCACTCTGTGATGATGTGGAGATGCCGGCGTTGGACTGGGGTAAACACAGTAAGAAGTTTAACAACACCAGGTTAAAGTCCAACAGGTTTATTTGGTAGCAAAAGCCACACAAGCTTTCGAGGCTCTGAGCCCCTTCTTCAGGTGAAGGAAGGGGCTCAGAGCCTCGAAAGCTTGTGTGGCTTTTGCTACCAAATAAACCTGTTGGACTTTAACCTGGTGTTGTTAAACTTCTTACTCTGTGATGTACAGAGATTTGCTCTGGAAATCACGCTAACAAAAACAGCTGGAGTTCCTTCCGTTTTCACGCGAATTGGGGACTTAGACATTTTTTGGGAGAATTCTGGCCATTATGTCTACTCCATTCCAGTGTAAGGCAATTACAAAGAGTGTCATAAGGCTTAATTACTGCTAAATAATTCTTTAACAATGCAAAATAACTTTTATGAGTGTGGAATCTCATTCCTTCGGTCTTTAATTATTGTTAGAGATTAAAAAAATAAAAATGAAGAATTGAACAACATGTTTTTTTTTCACTTTTTCTATCTGTCTCTTTTATCTTACTCACTTCTCACTCCCCCTCTATAATTTTTTTAACATGACATTGAATTCACTATTTCATTCTATTACAGGATCCAATATTGAATTAACTATTCTAACTTACACTTCCTGGCTCAGACTCTTCATGCCTCATTAAAGATTCATCAATTTGATTGATTGACACACAGTTGCTTGCCCCGTTTACACAGCTCCCAGATCCCTCATAGAGTGCACTGAGATGGCTTTCTAACCAGTTAGTTTCACTGCAAATGCCCATGTGAAGTCTGTGGAAAAATGCATGTGCAATGAATGGCTAGCACTGTTGGTTCTCCACTGACCACAAAATCGGGCCAATTATGAATCTGAAACATGCACAATCAGATTGTCAAGAAATCTCATTCTTGGATAAAGATCTGGACCTGGTCAAGTTTGTAGAGAAAGAAAAGTAATTTGTATCTGTAACCATGCGCCTGTCATGAGGTGAAGATTGACAACAGGTAATTGGGAAATGTTTCACGTCTGGGTTTGGGCAAGACAAGCTCAAGCCAACTGTCTCAATGGTAACTAAATTCTAAATCAGGACATGAAGATCTCCTGGCAAATTAAGGGATGTGCAAATTAATCAGAACATTGACATAAGTTCTACATAGCATTTTTAAAAATGTCTTCAAAGGATGTGGGTGTCACTGACTAGGCCAGCATTCATTGCTCATCGCTAATTGTCCTCGCGAAGATGGTGGTGAGTCACCTTCTTCAACCCCTGCAGTCTTTACAGGTGCACCATAGAAAGCATTCTTTCTGGTTGTATCACAGCTTGGTATGGCTCCTGCTCTGCTCAAGACTGCAAGGAACTACAAAAGGTCGTGAATGTAGCCCAATCCATCACGCAAACCAGCCTCCCATCCATTGACTCTGCCTACACTTTCCGCTGCCTCGGCAAAGCAGCCAGCATAATTAAGGGACCGCACACACCCTGGACATTCTCTCTTCCACCTTCTTCCTTCGGGAAAAAGATACAAAAGTCTGAGGTCACATACCAACCGACTCAAGGACAGCTTCTTCCCTGCTGCTGTCAGACTTTTGAATGGACCTATCTTGCATTAAATTGATCTTTCTCTACACCCTAGCTATGATTGTAACACTACATTCTGCATTCTCTCATTTCCTTCTCCATGAACGGTCTGCTTTGTCTGTATAGCGCACAAGAAACAATATTTTTCACTGTATGTTAATACATGTGACAATAATAAATCAAATCAAATTAAAGTCTTTATGTTGTAGGTACCCACAGTGCTATTAAGGAGGGAGTTCCAAGATTTTGACACATCAACAATATAGACATGATGATATATTTCCAATCATGGTGATGTGCGACGGGAACCCACAGGTGCTGATGTTTCCATGCATTTGCTGCCCTTGTTATTCTACTTGGTAGATGTCATGGGTTTGGAAAATGTTATCTGAAAAGCCTTGGTGAGTTGCTTCAATATATCTTGTAGATAGTACACACTGCTGCCACTATGCACCAGTGGAAGAGGAAGTGAATGTTTAAGGTGATGGATGGGGTGCCAATAAAGTGGGCTGCTTTGAACTGGGTGGTATTGAGTTTCTTGACTGCTGTTGGTGCTGCACTCATCCCGGCAAGTGGCAAATATTCTGACAAGTACTTCTGGCTTGTGCCTAGTAGATGGTGGGGAGTCAGGAGATGAGTTACTCATGTCAAAAATCTCATCCTCTCACCTGCTCTTGTAGCCACAGTATTTATGTGGCTGATCTAATTCAGTTTCTGTTCAATGGTAACCCCCAGATTGTTGATAGTGGGAGAATCAGTGTTCATTATGAAACTGAATGTCAAAAGTAAAAGTAAAGTTTATTTATTGGTCACAAGTAAGGCTTACATTAATACTGCAATGAAGTTTCTGTGAAATTCCCCTAGTTGCCACAGTCCGGTGCCTGTTCGGTCCTAACCAGCACGTCTTTCAGAATGTGGGAGGAAACTGGAGCACCCAGAGGAAACCCACGCAGACGCGAGGAGAACGTGCAAATTCCACACAAACCGTGACCCAAGTCAGGAATCGAACCCAGGTCCCTGGCGCTGTGAAGTAGCAGTGCTAACCACTGTGCTATCGTGCCGCCCAAAGAGATGTGATTAGATTATTTTGTTGGAAATAGTCATTGTCAGGCAATTGTGTGGCATGAATGTTCCTTGCCACTTACTAGCCTAAGACTGAATGTTGTCCAGGTCTTGCTGTAATGAGCATGGATTGCTTCAGTATCTAAATAGTTGGGAATGATGCTGATTATTGTGCAATCATCAACGAACATTCCCACATCTGATCTTATGATGGAAGGAATGTCATTGATGAAACAGCTGAAGGTGGCTAGGCCTAGGACACTACCCTGATGAACTCTTGTAGTAATGTCCTGGGTCTGAGATAATTGACCTATAATCATCTCCCTTTCTATGACTCAGGCCAGTGAAGAATTTTCTCCCTGATTGCCATTGTTTCATGGTATGTTCCTAAATTGAAGGCAGGGACCAAAAGATCAAAGAACTCCTGGCCTGCTTGTGTTGGTGTATTGGAGAAGGGAAAGAAAAACTACAAAGTATAAAAATGATAAACAGAGTAATACTTTTGCTTATACAGAGTCGATTTTGAATTCTACGGGAAGACTCTTCCACCTGCTCGAGTAATCTTAAGAATTTTATGCCCAGTAAGAATTGTTACGGTATTGGGAGAACTGAATGAACACAAGTCAGAGTCTTTATTATCAAATACTGTCTTTGTGCTGAAACAAAGTCAAGATATTCTCCACCTTTCAGGATTAGTTTTGAATGAAGCTCTTGGATAAAAAGTTTCTAAAATAGGATGGGAGGAGGTCCATTTACAGCATTAAAAGTGACATAGGCCAGGTATTGGGTTATAGTTGAAGTTGATCTCTGCATACAAAGGTATGAAAATAGCAGGCAAGAAAGGATCAGCTGGCCCATCCACCAGGCCTGTAGTTCTCATATTTTTGGGGACCTTTTCCTGTTGATCAACATTCAGAGTGTTACCTAAGGAAAATGAAATATTTCCCATTTCAAGCGCTTACTGTCAGCATCAAGAGTTCCTAGGTGGTCAGTCAGGTGCCACATAAAGATCGTTCTGTTCAATTTTAACTCCTGTGGAGTACCCCTACGGTAGAAGAGTGACATTTCCATTGCCTACACTAACCATCACTATTCTTTCTCTAATATTACAAATTTTATGTGATGCCAAACCTTATAGCTAGGGAAGAGGAGATATTCTCCTCAACGGTATGAGCAGATTTGGAATGTCAGCCCAGAACTGATGGCCAACCTTCACCTGCAATATATCATTACTTAACTAATCGTGGCCCTTCATAATCATGAGGACTTTTATCAGACCGCTGCTAATCCTGGCTGCTCAAAATCTTTACCTCTGTGCACCTTTTGACAGCTAGAGGGGGCAATTTTCACCAAATATTTTAGGTGCTGATGGGATGAAGAGGTGGGCAAGATAAGGTCTTCACCAAGGTTCCTTAGGCAGCACCTTCCAAACCCATTACCACTACGATCTAGAAGGACAAGAACAGCAGATATCAGGGAACACCACCACCACCACCTGGAGGTTCCCCTCCAAACCACTCACCATCCAGACTTGGAAATATATCACTTTCTTTACTGTCGCTGGGTCAAAACCCTGGAATTCCCTCCCTAACAGCACGGTGGGTGTATCTACACCTCAAGGACTGCAGCAATTCCAAGAGGCAGCTCACCACCACATTCTGAAGGGCAGCTAGGGATGGGCAATAAATGCTGGCCTAGCCAGCAACATCCACAACCTGTAAAATTAATTTTTTTAAAGTTGAACTGTAAGTTTAGCCAACATAGACATCATCTTGGTCAAGAGTTGAAGTCATGCTTGTAATAATCATCTGGAGGCTTTTTAAACAGCCACTTGCCACTTAAGCTGCCAGCTCGCCAGAGAGTGGTTGTGGAGGATTGTTTCTCTGAGTGGAGGCCTGTGACTAGTGGTGTGCCGCAGGGATCGGTGTTGGATCCATTGTTGTTTGTCATCTATATCAATGATCTGGATGATAATGTGGTAAATTGGATCAGCAAGTTTGCTGATGATACAAAGATTGGAGGTGTAGTGGACAGTGAGGAAGGTTTTCAAAACTTGCAGAGGGATTTGGACCAACTAGAAAAATGGGCTGAAAAATGGCAAATGGAATTTAACGCAGACAAGTGTGAGATATTGCACTTTGGAAGGACAAACCAAAGAAGAACGTACAGGGTAAATGGTAGGACTCTGAAGAGTGCAGTTGAACAGAGGGATCTGGGAATACAGGTACAGAATTCCCTAAAAGTGACGTCACAGGTGGATAGGGTTGTAAAGAGTGCCTTTGGTACATTGGCCTTTATAAATTGGAGTATCGAGTATAAAAGTTGGAGTGTTATGGTAAGGTTATATAAGGCATTGGTGAGGCCGAATTTGGAGTATTGTGTACAGTTTTGGTCACCTAGTTACAGGAAGGATGTAAATAAGATTGAAAGAGTGCAGAGAAGGTTCACAAGGATGTTGCCGGGACTTGAGAAGCTGAGTTTCAGAGAGAGATTGAATAGGTTGGGACTTTATTCCCTGGAGCGTAGAAGATTGAGGGGAGATTTGATAGAGGTGTATAAGATTTTGATGGGTATAGATAGAGTGAATGCAAGCAGGCTTTTTCCGCTGAGGCTAGGGGAGAAAAAAACCAGAGGGCATGGGTTAAGGGTGAAAGGAGAAAAGTTTAAAGGGAATATTAGCGGGGGCTTCTTCACGCAGAGAGTGGTGGGAGTGTGGAATGAGCTGCCGGATAAAGTGGTAAATGCGGGGTCACTTTTAACATTTAAGAAAAACTTGGACGGGTTCATGGATGAGAGGGGTGTGGAGGGATATGGTCCAAGTGCAGGTCAGTGGGACTAGGCATAAAATGGTTCGGCACAGACAAGAAGGGCCAAAAGGCCTGTTTCTGAGCTGTAATTTTCTATGGTTCTATGGTTCTAATTGTCATTTCAGATGTCAGCTAGCATTCATTAAAGAGGTTGCACAGCATTTTGGTAGTGAGCACACCAGCCAACATCCCCTCAGAGCAACGACCAGTTGTTTATGAGTAAATACGGCACAATGAAGATTTCAGGCACTGCTTAAAGGCTTACTCACCATTTAGTGGTCATTGCTGCTGGAAATTTGGAGATGATTCCTGAAACATCGGAAGACATTCTGGGACACTTAGTCAAGAATTCACCAACACTCAACAAGTAATAGTTCCAGAAATTCTCTGAGGACTTCTCTAGAAAGAGTGAGTGCTTTGCTACTCTATCTTACTGTCCACCTTATCGGACTCACCAGGAGAAAGGGAGTGCTGAGTAACGGGCCCTTTGCGAAGAGACCCCCCTGGATCTGCATCGGGAATGGGAGGAGAATAGGTAGGACAGCAACAAGTGCTGCAGGGGAGAGGTACAGAGGAATGAAGAGGGTGAAGTCTGGTGCATGGCATTCCTTCTCCTTCGAGCTTCTTCCAACTGGATGTCCATTGCGACAGTTGAGAACTTTTGTGTCCTCTCCTTCGCTCCTTGAGCTATCCTGCAGCACACTGCAGTGAGTCACCCAAAACATTCCACACCTTCAGTGGAAGTGATTGTGAGCAGCCCATATTATCAGCTCCATGAAAATTGCATCTAATATGCACTTGAATGCTAAACCTGTGGGTGTCTGTTTATCATCTGTCGGTAAATTCAAATTATGATCAAAACTGTTCCAAATTCAAACTTTTAAATAGGTTAGTTTTACTGGCACTATACTGATTTAGCACCTGTGTACAACTTTCAACTAATATATCCTCCAGTTAATCTCATTCCACCTTTACTTGATTTTTATCCAGTGGTATCCAAAACTATACAATATTCCAACTACAGACTAACTAAAGTCTTGGGAAAGTTCAACATGACCTTGATCCTTTGAGTATAGTAAGACTCGAAACTTCACTTATCTTTTTTGAGAGCTTATCTACTCTTGCTGTTTACTTATAACTTACCTGTGTATGTGTGCACCAACCTCCACTCCATTTAAAATCTTACCATCTAAGTTATATTTCCTTTCCCACATCTTACACCCAATTTGCATTGTTCTACATCTGCTATTTGCCATTTTGCTTGTCCATCCATGCCCTTCACACTCTCACAAGTCCTCATTACAATTTGCCATTGCCTCCAATTTGGTGTCGAAGGCAAATTTTGAGTATGTTCCCTCAATTTCTAAGTGCATCCCAACATCTGCATCCTGTGGAGCATCATTCACTTCCATTCCTTATTTTACTCCCACGTTGTGTCCTCCATCTATCTTTCTACCCATGTAGTCAATTCCTTTAATTCCATGTGTCATTACGTGGTAACTTGACCATATGAAGCTTGTCTATTTTGTCTCTCTTATCCTTCTTCAATGTTATTTATTCAAAGAATTCAACAAAATTGGTCAAGTAGGACCATCTTTTTCTAAAGAGCCATGGTAACTGACCCATGTTTCTTGATGCACTTTGTAACTTTAGTACATAAGAACATAAGAACATAAGAAATAGGAGCAGGAGTAGGCCATCTAGCCCCTCGAGCCCGCCCCGCCATTCAATAAGATCATGGCTGATCTGAAGTGGATCAGTTCCACTTACCCACCTGATCCCTATAACCCCTAATTCCCTTACTGATCAGGAATCCATCTATCCGTGATTTAAACATATTCAACGAGGTAGCCTCCACCACTTCAATGGGCAGAGAATTCCAGAGATTCACCACCCTCTGAGAGAAGAAGTTCCTCCTCAACTCTGTCCTAAACCGACCCCCCTTTATTTTGAGGCTGTGCCCTCTAGTTCTAGTTTCCTTTCTAAGTGGAAAGAATCTCTCCATCTCTACCCTATCCAGCCCCTTCATTATCTTATAGGTCTCTATAAGATCCCCCCTCAGCCTTCTAAATTCCAACGAATACAAACCCAATCTGCTCAGTCTCTCCTCATAATCAACACCTCTCATCTCTGGTATCAACCTGGTGAACCTTCTCTGCACTCCCTCCAAGGCCAATATATCCTTCCGCAAATAAGGGGACCAATACTGCACACTGTATTCCAGCTGCAGCCTCACCAATGCCCTGTACAGATGCAGCAAGACATCTCTGCTTTTATATTCTATCCCCCTTGCGATATAGGCCAACATCCCATTTGCCTTCTTGATCACCTGTTGCACCTGCAGACTGGGTTTTTGCGTCTCGTGTACAAGGACCCCCAGGTCCCTCTGCACAGCAGCATGTTGTAATTTCTTTCCATTTAGATAATAATCCAATTTGCTATTATTTCCTCCAAAGTGAATAACCTCGCATTTGGTTTCCTCCCACACTCAAAGGTGTGTGGGTTAGGTGGATTGGCCATGCTAAATTGACCCTAGTGTCAGGGGTATTAGCAGGGTAAATGTGTGGGCTTATGAGAATAGGACCTGGGTGGGATTGTGGTCAGTGCAGACTCGATGGGCCAAGTGGCCTCCTTCTGTACTGTAACGATTCTATGACAAGCATACACCTCCTAACCCAAAAAGCACATTTTTCACCAGTGTATATTTCTAGGGCTCAAGTGAATCTCCAGTTAAGAAGACATAGGCAAAACACAATTTACTGTCTGCAGTGGTGCTTTGCAACAAATTGTTCCCCTTATTATCCGCTGACACCACCTTACTTTCCTCTAAATTGTGAGACATCATTCCATTATTTCCTCACCAGCTTTTCTCATGGTCAAAGGTAAATTCTCAGGACTCTCTGATTTAACGTCCTTTTCAGTCTGTACAACATTCATCTCTGGAAGTTGTACATTTCCAATATCGACCTCTGTAAAAACTGGCACCCATTTAACATCTTTGGCATTTCCCCAATTTTCACGACCGACATGCCTCCTTAAGGTTTTACATTGGTTATCTACTCACTGCAAATGTACTTATAGAAAGTTGTTTTATTGTTCTTGACATTTTGTGGCAATTTTCTCTCCTAGTGCCACAGGGCAGCACAGTGGTTAGCACTGCTGCCTCACAGCACCAGGGACCTGGATTTGATTCCCGGCTTGGGTCACTGTCTGTGTGGAGTTTGCACGTTCTCCCTGTGTCTGCTCCGGGTTTCCTCCTACAGTCTGAAAAATGTGCTGCTTAGGTGCATTGGCCATGCTAAATTCTCCCTCAGTGTACCCGAACAGGTACTGGAGTGTGGTTACTAGGAGATTTTCACAATAACTTCATTGCAGTGTTAATGTAAGCCTATTTGTGACACAAATAAATAAACTTTAAAACTTTTCTATTTGCCCTGTAGCTGATATAATGGTCCATTCGGGAGGGGGGGGGGGGTTTCTGTGTTCAAAATTGTTTTCCCAGTCAGTATATTGCTACTTACTAAGGAAGGAGGTATTATTTGACCTTGACCTATGTAATGAAGCAGAACAATTAGGTGACCTAATTTTGGAGAACATTTGGGAAACAGTGATCACAATATAAATTGGGGTTTAGAATCTAGTATTCAGAAGGGATATGGGAATAGACCTTTACATGGTCCCCCACCCCCCTCCGCCCGCGAGAATTACAGTGGTGGGCGGGATGGGAGAATTCCTGCCAATATGTTTTACCGAGCTGGTGTGTCGCATGCCAAGCAACATAGTCTTAAATGACATACCCCTTATATAGAGATTAAGAATAGGGTGACCACCTTATTCCAGAAGCCTCTCCATCCCCAAAATATTACTAACTGTCTGCTGCTTTTCTCAGCTCAGGAATGTTGCGATGAAGTGAATGCACGCAGAGACACTTGCTGCAAATGTATTCGCTTGAGAAGAACTCTCACACCCAGCAAAATCTCCAAACTTGTGCTGCAACCATCCGACTATTGAAACTTTAGAAACTTTATCCTGCTTATGCAAAACAGAATACAAGGAATGTAACTGATCATTCTTAGTATAAAGTCCAAATAGTGAATCTAACAATGTACATTACAATTTTGAGGGTCTCTCTTACAGAGAAAGCTGAATATTGAACCAAAATAAGTTAAATAATCCAACCTGACCTCTAGCTGTATATAGTGACATTATCATTACCATCATTAAGGTGCTATAAAAGTCCAAATTGCTGGTGTTGTTGTAATGGCAAGTAGTTTATTTCCTGGTACACTGGTAGATCCCAAAAAACATTTGTACATGCCTGTCCTACCCAAGTGAAGAAAGACATTTATTGGTCGACAGAAGCAGTGTAATACATGCTGGAAGATAATTTGTCCACCATGCTAGTTTTAAGTCTCCATTGACTTAGAAAATATTGCCACAATTTTTCATTTCAAACCAAAAGAGACCAGTAAATGAGTCTCTGAAAACTATTGTGCTGTGAACTCCAGTAAGAAGATTGGCAATTGGGAAACGATTCTCTTTGCACCCAATTCATGCTGCTGGCAGAGGCTAATTTCACCCCCTTGGATTGGATTGTTATCCTAAGATGCCTGTTGTTACACGTTACTTTCACTGATATGAAACAATACTCATGGGGACTGTGAGATTAATTTTAATCCAGTATGGTACTGAGCAAGAGGATCCCATGTTTGATGTCCAGTGAGCTGATCTCAACTGTTGGGGTGCTATAATGGACCTCAGAGACCTAGGATAAGGAAGGAAAACCAAAGGGCAGGGTGGGGGGAGGGCTGCCTATTTTTCACTCCTGACAAGGGGTGGCTTGAACGAGGTGAGAGTGGGACTTTTGCCTCTCAGGGAGAGGAAGTTCCGCCCTTGTGATTGTCTTGGGACTGAGTGCAGTCCTGGCAGTGCGAAGACTCAGTAGTGGGCATTGCCGAGATGGCACTCAACCCCAAGGAGATCATGGCAACCCAACTCTAAGGTAGCTCCCAAGATTTTTGGAGAGGGAGGATGAGGGACCCGAGGGAGGGGGAGGGAGATGGGGTTAGATTTGGAGGCCAAGGGTGTCGGCTCAAAGAGAGAGTACTATCTTGGGAATGGGCCCTCGATGAGCACAGGGCACTCCCTTCCCAAAGGTTGTAGCCCCCTTAGTTCCTGCCTTTACACCAAGGTTGGTGAGAAAACAGGCTGGTCACTGAACTCCACCTTCCACCATATTATGGTAGCAGATGTGGAATTAGGCCCTCATCTGACCCTTAACTGGCCATTTGAGGACTTCAATAGGTTGAAGGGTTGATAGGCTATTGTAAGGAACAGCTCGCGAATGGGCAGCCAAGCAGTCAGCTAGCCACCTTTCCTAATTTACATGTCCCCTACCCACCAAACAGGCTTGGCAGGTGGACCATAAAATTACCCTGCCCATCTAGAGCTTCTGTTCCTAATCCTTATTCACGAATCCCTATTGGAACGTGTCCATAATTGCCTCATCGTCAAATGTTGAAGTAAATTCTCACTATCTGGGATCAGACATGATCAGTGGTCACATTAGCAGTGCACAAAAGGCCAGGTGGTGCCATGAGTCAGCAACTTCATAGCACAAGGGAGAAGGTAGCAAATAAAATAAAAGATAGGCAGGAGGCACTATAAGAAAACACTGTCCAATTGGCCGTCAACAAGAGGTTGTGTCGTTGGTCTCTGTCGAGTCTTGGGGGTCAGTACCACATGATACCTGGCCAGCATTTCAGACAGAGAAATCACTACAGTTTCCATTTTTCTCTCTGAAGAACAGCCATGTTGGACTTGAAACGTCAACGCTGTTTCTCCACAGATGCTGTCAGACCTGCTAAATTTCTCCAACATGTTCAGTTTTTGAATTCCATTTTGAGTTGACCCGAAACTTCCTCCGCTCCTGACGCAGATGACAATAAGGCCATGGGCCGTAAACATAGCCCAAAATCAGAGGATGCATGGAAGAAGTGTGGCAAAATAAAGCATTTCCTCAATATAGACAAGCTATCCTCAGAGGACATCAATGCTGAGAGGGTTAAAAGACTAAGCAAGTGCTCAGTAAATACCCACGCAGATCTGCAATGACCCCCTGCCTCTGCAAACTAATTATACTATCTGAATATGACAGTCCGCATCAATATGAATGGCAGTCAAGCGCAAAAGTTTACACCATCAATGTACAATACAGACTTTCTATAAGTCTCTCTCTGGAAAACATGCGACAAGTATGTCACGGAGAGAGAGGCATGCTATAGAGTGGGAGAGGCTAAGAGAGATATGCATGAACAATGCATGTTATTTCACAGGATGTCTGAGGGACTTCTGAATTTAACAAACAAAAATTTGAATGATTTGTCTTTTATTTTTAAAGTCTTTAAAAAAAACATTTTAGAATAATTTTCCGAGGCACTGTCTACTCTGTTATAATGACTGGTTTCAATGACTTTAACAAGTGATCATCAAGGGCACCGAGTAAACTCTTCAACAAGAGCAGGGTTGTATCAAATCTCCGGACTATGTTAAGCTGACATATTTTAAACAGATAGAGTAAAATGGACATCCTACCTGATAGTGCGAGCAGAAAGCAGACAATGTTGAAGAAGTGCAGAGTTATGAAACCTCTTGAGAATACTTCCCTTCCTGCCTTCATTTTGGGACTAACACTGGCTCCTGGCTGACGATCATTTGCATGATTTGTGTAATCAGGGCACGTCCTCAGTACCACTAGGAGTTTTCGACAGACCTCAGCTCTGCCAAGCCCCTGAATAGAAGAGCAGTGTTCTCTAATTTATTACCAAGCCATCAGCTCTGAGAATCCATGCCAACTTCAGAAAGAAAAGATGGAGCAACATAAAGATGGAGATCTGGTCCTTTTCCCCTCACAAAAATAGGAAACCTCTGGAGAAAACTTGGGAACTGATATTTGAACTCAAAGTCTTCCCTGGGCACTGCTGGTGCCAGTTGCCCATTAACGTTCTGACAGGCATGTTAACTCTTTGCACACCCGAGTTCTCGAATCCACAAGTTTGAGTTTCCCCAGAGCAAGTTTCCTTTTTCAAACTAAATGCCGCAGTGAATGTTAGCTTGCCTCCCTTGCAACTTCCATCCTGCATGCTTGCATCTTGCCTTCACATTGGAGGCGGGAGTCAGTCCCTCCCACTGACCGCTCTATGACCACTGCCAACAATGTCTGCAGCATTCCCAGATCCGAATCAGTTGATTTTTTTCTGTGGAACGTGCTTTTTTGTCCCCAAATTTCCTTTCAGCTTTTTTTTTTAACCCTGCCCCCTGTCTGACAAAAAAAAAAGCATGAATACTTCAAGAAGAGTATAGAAACTGTGAAATTGTTCTGCCATGTAATTTTTTTAAAATTACAATTATTCTGCCAGCTTGATGCTGCCTCTTCCATTTAGCCTGAGTACCAGCTTAGCAACGCATTCAAAAATAACTACTTATGACAATTTGATTGACACTTTACAACCCCATATAGGTCTCACATTTCCCTTCTATTTCACTTCACACGTGCTGTAATGTCCCAAGGTTTAAAAGTGTTCTTGTGTACCAGTCGCTGAAGGCAAGCATGCAGGTGCAGCAGGCGGTAAAGAAGGCAAATGGTATGTTGGCCTTCATTGCGAGAGGTTTAGAGTACAGGAGGGATGTGTTGTTGAAATTATACAGGGCCTTGATGAGGCCACACCTAAAATATTATGTGCAGTTTTGGTCTCCTTTTCTGAGGAAGGATGTTCTTGCTAACTAACCACTGCACCACAGTGTCAACTGTAACGGGCTAATAGTTACAGTAATGAGATGGTGGTGAGTATCATCATGTAACAGGCAGGGGTGGGTGGCAAAACTGAACTCCTTTCTTTTCTCACCATCTGACAGTAAACAAGATGTTTTTATTTTTGAAATTGGCTGTGGCATGTTTCCCCAAGCCCGCTGTATGTGAAGTCATGGTAGCACTGGTGGCGATACCAATTCAGTACCACCGACAGAACATCCATAAAGAGAAATTAAATAAGACTTCATAGAAAGAGAGGAACACTGAGGATCCGTAGAGATGTCAGCACCAGTCGAAGACTCATGGCCCCTTCCATAGCCATTTGCAAACCTCAAAGTCGACGGAATGGCCAGCATTAGGAGTTGTGCAAAACTAATCCCTAAGATGGAGGCAGCACAATGGCACAGTGGTTAGCACTGCTGCCTCACAGCACCAGGACCTGGGTTCGAATCTGGCTTGGGTCACTGTCTGCGTGGAGACTGCACGTTCTCCCCGTGTCTGCATGGGTGTGGCTCCGGTTTCCTCCCACAGTCTGAAAGACATGCTGGTTAGGTGCATTGGCCATGCTAAATTCCCCCTCAGTGTACCCGAACAGGCACCACAGGAGGGTGGCGACTAGGGGATTTTCACAATAACTTCATTGCAGTGTGAACGCAAGCCTAGTTGTGACAGTAATGAATAAACTTTAAAGGGTATCGTGGGGCATTGGGTTTGCATGCCAGAGATCAGAAGCATTTGCTTTGTAAGTTCCTGTATGCAGTGGGGCCCATTGCTGAATGTGTCCCCCTGAAACAGGGGGTGGAAGAGACCTCTACAGATTTCGAAAGGGCTTTAAAAGCTTTTGATGCATACTTCAGTCCAAAACGGAACCTTGTAATCGAGCAAGCATGATTCAACTGGAGATTCCAAAGATCGAGGGAATCTCTTTATTGTCCCTTTAAAAAACCTGTATAGGCTAGTCAGTTGTTCAGATATGGTGCAATGAAAGGTGAACTTATTCATGACTGCATTGTTGTCGAAGTCTATGGTGAAAAGCTGTCAGATATGTTTGCAGGCAAAAGGCATCCGAATGCTCAAACGGCTCAATACGCTAGACAGGTGTAGTAAACCACTGTTAAGCTTATTGCCTGTGTGTGACATGCCTGGGCATGCCCCTGCCGGCCCTGCCTGAGACTCCTCCCTCCCTGGTCCAGGTATAAAAGTGACTGCTCCCCACCCCCCTGCCTCAGTCTCTGGACCAGTTCATCAGCATGGGTGTGCTCCAAGTCTTTTGCGAATAAAAGCCTATTTGTTCTTGCATACAAACTAGTCTTTGCTTGATTGATAGTGCATCAACAGGCCAAACTGAGGAGTAAAATCAGACCATAATCTGTGGAAATACCGAGGCTGCGGATGAGTCTGTTAATTGGGTAGGCCCAAAGGCAGTAACCCCGCCCACTCAAAAGCCCGCCAAAATGGGGGAAAGAGTGGAAAATGCTGTAGCAGCCATTTTATAGTGCCCATCCTGTGGAGAGAAAATGAAAGAATTGCCCAGCAGGGGGTGCAAAGTGTTTCCAGTGCAGAAAGAGATGACACTTCAAACAGTTCTCTAAATATAAATATGCAATTAAAGGAAGAAAGCAAGAGATTATCTCTGAAAAACAGACAATCCAGGAAATTGGGAGTAAGGAAAGAAATGAGAGTACAGGTTTCTAAAAAGCGAAAAATCAAGAGCAAAACTTTTGGTCAGTTGCTTTCAAAGTTAAAGGATTTAAAACTGATTTATACTTGATACCGGGGCTGGTGTTACTGAAACGGCTCTCCATTTGGAATGGCTCAAAGGAGTAGAAACCCAGCCGTGGTATGGATCTGGTCACCCTTAGCCACGCTTAGTAAGGGTAGCTTACTGAAGCCCTCTATATCCTGCAAAATCAAAGCACATCTTAACTCAACAGAAATGCATGTATACAACCGAGTCTTCGAAAAAAAAGTGGACGGAAACCTGCAAAAGGACAACAGGACAGAGTTCTGCCAAGAATTCCCACGGCTCTTTCAAGGGGCTTGATAAGCTCAAAGTTAATAATGTATTACATCCCGTCAAGATGCTCATCCTATATGACTATAAACACCCAGGAAGGTACCACATCCATTGCTGGAGAAAATTGAAGAGGAACTCGACAGAATGTTACACACAGGTGTTAGATCACACATCAACTAGGCAATGTTCATGGTGTGTGACAGTTTTCCAGCTGAATGGTCAGCTCAGCCTCTGCGTAGACCTCACCCAGTTAAATAAAGCTGTCCGGTGGGAAGATGTCCTCAATGGGTGACATCATGGCAAAACTTGCCAACTGTGTACTCTTCACTAAATTTGATGCTGATAGTGGGTTTTGGCAAATATCTCTTAACCGGGAGTTCTGGCTGTTAGCGACATTTATTGTCTTCTTCGGGTGATTCTGCTTTAACTGTTCCCTTTGCGATGTCATCAGCTCTGGAAATATTCCAGCACAGCATGTCAAACATTCTGGAAGAAAAAAGGGAGTAATTTGTCATATGGACATGCTTATCCATGGTGCCATTATCACAGAGTTTTTGAAGTTCTGAAAGCATTACAAGAGGCAGTCAAAAATGTGAAAACTACCATTAGACACACAATACAACAAAAGAGACCCTCAAATAATGAAAGCCTTCAGAGAATTTCCAAAACACAAATATAATACAGATATCCAGAGATTCCGCATAAAGGTCAATCAGGGTTAGAAAATTCATTCCAAACTTAACTATGATCACTGGACCTTTGTGAGACCTTTTGCGAAAAGGCCGGCAGTGGTTTAGTGAAGAAGAAGAGTCACATGGACTCGAAACGTTAACCCTGTTTCTCTCTCCACAGATTCCCCTGACCTGCTGAGTTTATCCAGCGTTTTCTGTTTTTATTTGAGTGGTTTTAGGGGTATTGAGCAAACAAATGCATTTCAAAAAATAAAAGAGCCTCATCTCTTCAGGCACACATTGTAATTCCAGACTTCCCACATTGGTAGCCACAGATATACCCTCAAGAGGCCTTGCAGCTGCAATTATTCAGGTTCAGGGGGATGGTAAAAGAAAGCCAGTCTTTTTTGTGTCCAGGGCATTAACTGAAATGAAACACCATGCAATTATAGAGAAAGACGTGTTCACAGTAACCTGGATATCCAAGAGGTTTTCTGATTATTTGATTGGATTACAATTTCAAATTAAGACAGACCATAAACTACTGGACATTCTTTTGAATATAACAGAGATTGTCAAAATGTCTCTACGTATTCAACATTTCAGACTCAGGATGATGCATAATCATTTTGCAGCTGCCCTTGTGCCAAGGAAAACACAGATCACAGCAGACACATTGGGCACCATCTTAACGCCCGTTCGTGCCACGCTCCCGCTGGTTGGAGAATTTGGTGGCCAGCCAAATCTCTGTTCATTGTGGCAGGATGGGAAAATCCCGCTGACGTGAACAGTGGTAAGAGTCCGGCCAATGTCTAGAGCAATTGTTGATCAAGCAGTAACCCAAGACTTAGTGCTTATTTCAGAGCTGGAAGCATTTTCATCAGTCAGAACTAACTCTCTACCAGCCTCTGAGAAGAAACTATGAGAAATCAGGAAAGCACAAAAGGAAAATGTGGCATGTACCCAGATTAAGAAATTTAGCCAAAATGGTTGGCCAAAATATAGCCCAAAAAATCAGCTCTTATAAAGTACTATGAACAGAGGAAGTATCTAATGACAGTGGAAAATCTTTTAGTATTTAACCATTGACTAGTAATACCCAAGGCTACAAGGGAGGAGATCCTTCATAGAATCCCAATGATAGTCACTTGAAGCTTAGAGTTCATGCACATCAATTTGTGTGGTGGCCAGGAATTTCAAAAGCAATTCATGAATTCATATTGTCATGCCATATTTGTGTGATTAATGGCCAAACACTGACTGAACCTTTATTACCAACTAGTTTTCCAGACAGGCCTTGGAAAAGATTGGGACTAGATTTCTTTGACTTTAGAGAACAAGCGTATCTTATCAGAGTGGATTATTATTCTGGGTGGTTACGTGCTACCGGACTCCAGGCTGAGACTGTGATGAGAACATTAAAAAATATCTTTTCAACATATGGGTTTCCAGATTAAAATGTTTCGGACAATGGCCCAAAGTTCATGAATAAATACTTCCGGAAATTTGCAGAAGACTTTGGAGTCAATCACATTATTAGTTCTCTTCAGCCACCAGCCAAGGGAGAGTACAGAGAGTGTTGAAACCCATTAAAATGCTATTAACTAAGAATAGCAATTGGCATTTAGTCTTGTTGAATTTTGGAGCAGCACCTTTAGTGACAACTTTTTACTGACAGACTGCTTGATTGGCACCACATCCACAAACATCCACTCCTTCCACCATCGACGTTCAGCAGCAGCAGTGTGTACTATCGACAAGATGCACTGCAGCAAGTCACCAAAGATCCTTAGACAGCACCTTTCAAACCCACATCCACTTCCATCTAGAAAGACAAGGGCAGCATAAAGATGGGAATACCATCACCTGCAAGTTCCCCTCCAAGCCACTCACCATCCTGACTTGGAAATGTATCGCTGTTGCTTCCAATCACTGAGTCAAAATCCTGGACTTCCCTCCCTAACGGCATTGTGGGTCAACCCACAGCACATGGACTGCAGCGATTCAAGAAGCCAGCTCACCACTACCTTCCCAAGGGCTACTAGGGATGGGCAATAAATGCTGGCCAGCCAGCGAGCGATGCCCATATCCCACGAATGAATAAAAAAAAAGTTGCTGATGGGCTGAAGGTTGAAAACACAAATGACATCACTGAAGCAGAATTTAAAACGAAATGTTCCATCAGACAACCATAACAGTATAAGAAATATAGAGAGCGATCAAAGAGATGAACAGAACAACTGTTATAGCTCCAGGCATAAAGCATACACTTTAGCAAAGTTAGTACCAAGTCAAAAAGTATAGTTTAGAGATTGAAAGTTTGAAGGCACAGTTCTTAAGTAAACAAACCATCGTCTTCAAACTCCATGGTGGGGTGGGACGTGGGGGGAGGAGGGGGGGTGGTTTATCACAGGTCCTTTAAGGATGGCGCCCTGATCTCTGAAGAGCTAGAATCTTATTAGCGGCTGCAAGAACAAATGAGTTTGATCATTACAAGCTCTGGGATGATGAAAATACGACAACATGAGTCACCTTGCAGAATGGTGATCCAGTCAGCGAACCAATTAGAGACCATCACTCTCAATCAATGGTGACAAGAACGTGATCAAAGAGAAGTAAAGCCAGTGCAAAGGCTTAATCTGTGAAGTTCAGACTTTGGAGGGAGATGGTGGTAACGTAAATAGTTTTAGAAAATAGTTGAATGTCATTAAAAAAAGCTGAGATTATACTTGGGAGCGTTGCAGAGGGAGATTTAGGGCAAAATCTTACCTGATAAAAATGGCAGATGTGTTGTTTCTGGCAGGAAAACTGATGTGTTTCTTTCCAGAGAAATCAGTCGGATTTCTTCCCAGATCTTACGACAGTCTGCCAAAAAAATCAAGGGGGTGTGATTCACACCATTATACGGGGGTGTGAAGGCTAAACACACTGGCAAACCAGCTGCTCAGAGATCAGGGCACCATCCTTAAAGGGCACCCCAATCAGAATTGCGATTAAACCCCCCCCCCCCTCACCCCACCATGGAGGCTCAGGGGCTCCCCTCCCCACCCCTGATCAGAGCCAGCATTCACACCCACCACCTCCCCCCCGCCGCCACCACCACAATCATTGGCCTTTGGCCCTTTCTCCTCCAACACCTCCCACGACCATCAGTCCCTTTTGCTTCCCTGCCCCGCAATCATTGGCCCCTCCTCCTGCCGCCCCCGCTTCCCCCCCACCCCCCCAAATGACAATCGCCGACATCGTCTGCTCAGCGGACTGCTCCCAGCCCACAACCATTTCTGCCTGAACCACCCCCCCCCCCACATGAGTCTCCCACTGGGGACCCCTTGGCATAGGTTGGCACTGCCAGGGTGGCATGGTGCCAACCTGGTGTCAACCTGATTGTGTCAACCTGTGCCATGGGGCAGTGCCAAGTGCCGTTACCAAGACACTGCCTGGCCATGTCACTCACCCTCTATACTTGCCTTTGTGCCCCAGGGAGACCCCCATGGCAGGTTCACATCTTAGTTGTTTTCTTAACATACTGATATAGGAAACTCTTGCATACATTCCATTAACTTGCCTTCCACAAAACATGACGAACTTACTCCTACATTTCCTGCTTGTGAGTTATTGGGCCACATTTTACAATCATAATGATAGCAAGACTTTAGGCTTTGCAGTCATTATTCTACTGAAGCTGACAGCAACTTCATTCAGAGAATAATGAGGAGATTTAGAAATTGTGATCAGTAACTTTGCGCTTCTGTGCAAGATGTGCTGTTGAGGAACCCTCTTCCCCTCAACCTACTCACAGTTGCAATCAATGGAAATCAATTCAATTGATGAGAGCTTCTATTCTCAGACATTTAGGGTGCAAACTTACAAAAAAAACAGGCGGAACCTGAGCTTGCTGGGGAAGCCGGCTTCAGAGCACTCAGGCACCATTGTGCCGGGTTTCCCGATCTCCCAGTGAACTGGGAGACCTCCTGCCACCCCTGCCACACGGACATCGCCCCCCCCCACCCCACTTCATCATGGGTGGCATGTAACCTCCCTCCCCACCTTGGCAACACGATTGCTGGCATCAGGACCCTCCCATTGAGTCCCCTGTTGCGACCCCCTCCACAGTCACCCCCGCGCACCCCCCCCTTTTGCCAATCATCTCCTTGCACAACCCCCTCTTTGCCGATCACGCCCCATCTGCTGATCAACTCTGTCTGCTGATCAGCCCACTTGCGTACGCCATTAGTAGAATTTAATATGGCCAGTGCACCTAACCAGCAGGTCTTTCTCAATTGTGGAAGGAAACTGGGGCACCCGGAGGAAACCCACACAGACAAGGGGAGAATGTGCGAACTCTGCACAGACAGTGACCCAAGCCAGGAATTGAACCCAGGTCTTTGGTGCTGTGAGGTATTAGTGCTAACCACTGTGCCGCCCTGCTTGCTAACATTGCTTTTGTTGCCAAAACATCCTCTTGACTTGGTTGAAACTGAGTTAAACTGGCACTAGGAAAGGGGAAGTCTGCACCACAGAGATTGCCAGATCTTTGTGGACAATTTTCTTTGAGGTCAGCGGCGAGCACCCTTGTTTTGCCACGGACCGCAAAAGCCGGGCCAATAGCTTTTTTTGTGTTTGTATGGCACAACTCAAATGCCAAGCATTTCCATTCTCTCTGTACGCCACCAAACCTGATTACAAATGCACAGCGACTGACAGTTGTTCTTGTTGAGGCTTTACCCAATGAATATAATGAGCTTCCAACAGAATCAGGGACAACATTTGATCCGACAAGAAGTTAGTAACAAGGTTTCACTGTGTTATGTTGTGTGTGTTATGTAAAGTTGAATGGCACAGAGCACAAAAGGAATGGAACGGGGACTTATTGAGGTCAAGAGCTCAAGGCATCAAAACACTACCTGACAAAATGAAAGACTCAATTGTTGCTTAAAGATCTTTATTTAAGTGAAAAGCTTTAATATAAAATGCCCTTCAAGTCAAGACATAAGCTTCCACTGACATTTTAGAAATAAAGTAAAATTATTGACATAACATTATTCTTGGATCTTTATGTTAGTTCTTTCTATTTTAAGTTTTGACCACCTCACAAATCACTTCAATGCTACCAGTTGTGAGACAGTTTTCTGTATTTGGAAGGGAGCTAAGATTGGTGTTTGTGGACTGAAGCTGAAGACAAACAAAGGAATAAAGAAAGGGCACATGGAGTTCCCATAGTGATGCAAGAACAACAGTAAATTCTTGCTGTTAATTTCTGAGGGGTGGATGTGGTTTAAAGTGGAGAAAAAATGAACAGGGAAGAACGCTCCCTGACAAAATTGACTTTAATCCCCATTGTAAATCTATAAACCTGGAAAGTATTACAGTCAAGCAGAGTTACGCAACCTCAAGCTTTTAGAACCCCAAACTCGATGCCCATTAACCACTATGTGCACCTTGCCGACTCACAATCACCGTTGCACACCATCACACAAGTTCAAAACCTACCCCTATGTGTGTAGACACTTACTTGAGGAACAAGTTTGGGTGTGACCGAGCTACTCGCACAGTGACCAGATTGTTACCATTCAACTCATGCCTGGAAGACAAGCAGAGGCCAAACATTGGAAGCATTGGAACATGTAGAAACAGCTGAGTCAAAGTCTTCCGAATTACAGAAGGAGATAGATGAAAGTCACTGTTGTAGAGAATTCAGGCTCTTTAAACAAATCAAAGATAACAGAGTTAGGTCCCAATTACTTGGTTTAGATAACAGCATAATCTATTTATGTTGATACAATGCTCAGATTTGCCTACTTACATAAAATTGGTGTCCTGGGCTGCTAGGAATCCTACTGCATGGAAGTAGATTTAAAATAAAAGATTTTCAGAGTATTGCAAGTTATTTTTATGAATCTTTTGTTTCTACATTGTTGGTCAGAAATTGTGATGTCCTGCTGCTACCAACGTTTGGATAAATGCATTCCACTGGAAGAAGTATTTTGAATCCTCCATATATATTTTGGCAGGACGGGCAGAAATATTGGAGGGATGCCAGCTTCCATCAGTGTTGAAAAGCGCACCTAATGCCACTACATTACTGTCGCATCTAATCAGAGAGGTACCTAACCAGCAAAAACTACCTTCCCAAGGTCTGATACAAAAGTGTGCCATCTGCCACTTTTTGCCAACAGAGGATTGACACTGTAAATGGCAGTGATGGTCACCTGCACCTTCAGGTTCACTCCCTCCATTTCCTTCAATGCGTGCTGTTCTCCTTCGCCGTGGCAAAAGTGCCTGCCTCCCACCTTCATCAGCTATTATACAGAAGGGTTAAATGCTGCTTCACTCAATTTTTTGTCCATGAAGTCAGTTTAAAGCTTCTGCATTTGTTATTCCAGCAATAAACAGCCATCATTCACAAACAACCTTTGTTATGAGACTATGGCCTGAATTTTACCGCCCTGCCCACCACGGGGATCAGAGCAGGCAAGGGACGGACAATGGAAAGGTCTACTGACCTCGGGCAGATTTTTACAGTTTCGGGATGAGCGGGGCCGTAAAATTCTGCTCTACACGTGGAATTCTGCATCTTTTTTCTAATTGTGGTGGCGGGAGGTTCTGGCGGCACTGTTTCCGTTGGCTGGAATGGTATGAACTCAAACCCATTTCTGCGCTTGGAGCCTCATTAATTATGCACAAGACAGCATTTCTCCAAATCACCTGGCGGGTCGGGCCACCATCAGCTAGCAGGGCTGAAGGTCCGGGAACCATATGTGAATGCCAGTCCAGAACCCTCATGTCACTCCATCCAGCCCATCTATCTTCACAAGACTGTGTAGGATGTCCGGAATCCAGAGGAAAAAGGCTAGCAGCCTCAAGACATCTGTGCTATGATCCAACCACCATGCCCTCGAGGCCTTGATTTAAGGAATCTGGGTGCAGAGGCATGTCCTGTACCCAAGTGAAGGCTCCAGGAAGCACACCAACTTCACCTCCCCACCCTGGGAGGTTGCTGCCCCAGAGGTCAGCACAGCTGGCAACTGCACAATTGGCAGGAAATGGATAAATGATCACATTCACTCTGCCAAAGCAAGTCCCTTTTCAACGCCCTTCACTATCAAACTCTCATCAGGGCATCACATACTCAAACAGCGATTCTCTTCACAGATCTCATGCATCGCTTAGCGGGAGGCACGTTTTCTCTCATGGACTCTTTCACATCATCACAATCTCATCACATTATACCCTCTGTCCCTCTGGGTAGGGCATAGCCAGATTGCAAAGGATACAGCAAACTATGAATATGCAGGAAACCTTCTCCGGTGCATGTTACAGTGAGCCGTCTGAGCGGTCCCAGCATCTGAATTGTGTCTTCAAAAGTCCTGTGGTTTACTCGATGAGACAGCATGTGGAGCTGTGAGCAGCATTGAACCTCTCCTTGGCATGAGTCTGAGGGTCACATATTGGAGTCATCAGCCACTGCGTAAGTGAGTAGCCCTCACCCCTAACAACCATCTCCACAGATGTTCCAGATCCAGTCATTGCTGAGATAGGTATTCCAGTCCTCTGCCTGAGTTCATCACCTGCGAGGCACCATGTGGACATCTACCCACTGCATCTAGAGATGTGTGTATCCCCTTCCAGTAAATAATGTGGTATCCTTTGATCCCTTTGTTTGTGAACATTTCATGCAGCCTTATCAGGGTCCAGCTTCTGTCCCCTCTCCCTTCCATTGTTTGTCATCCTCATCCACCCCCTTGCATCTCTGTCGGCCATTGTGCCCCACCCTTACCCCTGCCCCACTCTTGCACAGCCCCCCTTCCACATTGCCCCCGCCCCCATCAGCCTTCACTTTGCAACCACCCCTGGTTGAACTTCGGTCCATTGGAGTGGAAGGTCCATGAGGCCAGCAGCACAGTGCGGTCCATAAAGACCAGCTCGGCATGGAGCTGGAGGCTACAGTCTGATGTGCCCCAGCAGAGTGATATTCAGTGCAACAGGAGCGGTGCAACACTATGGCAGGTCGGTTATGTATGTTTCACTCACCTCAAAGTCTCAAGTGAACTGAGGTTCATCTTGTGCATGTCACTCTTTTTCAAACAGGTTTGAGGCCAATGACACGACGCAAGATTGGAAGGCTTAACGAGGTTCCAGCGAGCATTTGTTTTAATGAGCATTCATGAGATGCAAAGAAATGAGATGCAAGTAAATGAAAATAGCGTTCACACCACCAGGAAAACCGACCCACCATTGGGAGGGTTTCAACCCGTTTTATGCCCGCAGGTTTCCAACTTTTCGGCTCCCACTGGATTCTAAAGTTTAAGTTTAAGTTTACTTATTGTCACAAATAGACTTACACTAACATTGCAATGGTTATTGTGAAAATCCCCTAGGTGCCACACTCCAGCGCCTGCTCGGGTACACTGAGGGAAAATTTAGCATGGCCAATGCACCTAACCAGCACGTCTTTCAGACTGTGGGAGGAAACCGGAGCACCCGGAGGAAACCCACGCAGACACTGAGAGAACATACAGACTCCGCACAGACAGTGACCCAAGCCAGGAATCGAACCCGCAGGCAGCAGTGCTAACCACTGCACTTGCCACTAAACCCATTGTGGACGGGATGGGAGAATTCCCCTCATTATTTTCCCTATGTGCAGCCAGTTATCTTTAAATAGGGCATTGCTTCAAATTTAAACAAAGCTGTTTACATGTGAATTTTCTTCTCCTGGAAAGCTTCCTTTGTAAAACCCAATATGAGTGGGGAGAGTGTCTGACCTATGTTAAAAGAAGCTGGTCCTACAAGAAGAGGTGCTAATGACACACTGCCCTACTACAGCCTAGCTGGAAAACCTACTTTAAAGTCAGGAAATGAGGCAAGAAGATAAAAACATTGCAAAATATTCAATGCAAAATTGCTGGTCCTCTGCTTGTGCCTGTCATTTTGCACTGTCAGTGAGGCTGCACACTAAGATTATAATGGCTGTAATTGGCTTCTGCGTTCCAAGACTTTCAGGTTGTTCACTAAAAGTGGTAAAACATTGAAGGTTTGAGTAAACTGGAGGAGTCTCACGTCCGCAGGAGGCCAAGTCCAAGCACTGAAACACCACAACCTCAGTTCCCTGCTTTGGAAAGGACACAAAACTGGTAGCTCCCATTGGAATACAAGTTACAATTATTAATCACAAAGGTGTTAATAATAGTTTTTGTTTAGCACCACAAATACTGCCATGATATATAAATGAATCAAATTCCTGAGAAATTAATTTTTTAATGTCCTTTTGGAGTATGCTTTTTGGTTTTATTTTCACTCCATCTCCTTTCCAGAGTGCCCCAACTAGAGAAGAGCTCCAAGGTGTCAGCAACTCTCCGGCCTGTACACCCAAGTAAACATTTTTCATGGATCATACAGGGAAACAAATGTTGATGGAGTACTAAGCCACAAGGACCATTATCGTCCATCCTTATAAAAACAAATTACTGCTGGATGCTGGAATCTGAAACCAAAAGAGAAAATGCTGGAAAATCTCAGTAGGTCTGGCAGCATCTGTGAGGAGAGAGAAAGGAGAGTCTACTGAGGTGGACTCGAAACGTCAGCTCTTTTCTCTCCTTACAGATGCTGCCAGACCTGCTGAGACCTCCCACCCTTATCTTGTCCTCACCCAGCATTAGCATTCAATAATAAGGGTTACTATGTAATAATTAAGAACTAATTCCTCTTACATGTCCCAGTACCTATAAATGCCATACGCAATATCTTTACCTCTGCCTTGCTATCGGCTAACTCATCCCAAACCAGTGAATCATAGAATCCTATAGTGCAGGAGGCCATTCGGCCCACCGAGTCTGCACCGACCACATTCCCACCCAGGCCCTAGCCCCCATAGCCCCATGCATTTATCCTAGCCAGGCCCCCGACACTAAGGGACAATTTAGCGTGGCCAATCCACCTAATCCGCACATCTTTCGACTGTGGGAGGAAACCGGAGCACCCGGAGGATACCCACGCAGACACGGAGAGAATGTACAAACCCCACACAGACAGTGACCCAAGCCAGAAATTGAACCCGGGTCCCTGGTGCTGTGAAGCAGCAGTGCTAACCACTGTGCTACCTTGAACACGAAACATTTTTGGTCTCAATAGTTTAGCTCCAAAGACCTATTCCTTAATGCTTTGTAAAGGCAGGGAAAAAAATGCTAAAAGTAAAATCTGCAACACTGTAAGTTTCCACTTTGTGAAAGGTTATCCAGCAGAATGATTTAACATTCTGTTCATGAATGCCCACGGTCATGTTTTTCATCTGACCTCCAGGATGGCTCCTGCGATGTCAAAGGAACAGAACAGATAGTGTTCTGCTAAATTAAAGCCACAGCACTCCCTCCAAGAGCCCCTGTGTGCAGTGGAGCCCAGTAACAAGCTTCCTTTTCATTGTCATTTCATGTTGTAAGAGTATTTTCAACAGCAGGTTATACTGTGGAGGGCAATGTTATTCCAAGGAGAGTTGGAGTGGAAGCATTTCAGCAGGATTGTACGTTAGATGAAAAGAGGAACTGAATGCTGCAAATCTAAAATAAACCTTCCAATTCTGCAAAAACACAGCTGTCAGCATCTGTCCAGAGATGAGGCAAGCTAATATTTTAATTTCAAACTCAAAATGTTACCTTTTTTTCAGATCTGAGATGTCTCAAGCATCTTCTGATATTATATCAGCACCACGGTTACTGCCCGAGGGAACAGACCTTAATAGAATGAATGAAAACAATTAAACAGCTATTTTAATCTGGCAACCATTTTTATTTGTTATTTCTTGAATTAATTCCATCTCATGAATTGTTTATCGAAACATAGAAAATAGGTGCAGGAGGAGGCCATTCGACCCTTCGAGCCTGCACCACCATTCAATATGATCATAGCTGATCGTGCACTTTCAGTATCCCACTCCCACTTTTTCTCCATACCCCTTGATCCCTTTAGCCAAAAGGGCCATGTCCAGCTCCTCCTTGAAGATATCTAATGAACTGGCCCCAACAGCTTTCTGTGGTAGAGAATTTCACAGGTTCACAACTCTCTGAGTGAAGAAATTCTTCCTCATCTCAATCCTGAATGGCTTACCCCTTATTCTTAGACTGTGCCCCCTAGTTCTGGACTTTCCCAACATCGGGAACATTCTTTCCGCATCTAGCCTGTCCAGTCCCATGTTTCTATGAGACATGATGAGCTTTTGTCTTCAAATCAGTCCTTTATCAAAATATCCCCTTGTAGCATCCTGTGCACTACCAAAAATGAAATACAGCCCAGAAAATTGTACTCCACTTGCTTTACTAAATGGTAACTAATTAGAATTAAGTGAACCCTTATAGAAATAAGCACTGCTCCCCTAGATCAAGCACTGTCCATTGCTTGTCAGTTAAGACCTGTGAAAGGGTTAACATGATGGTGATAGTACCTCGAAATGACTGTCAAAACCATGTGGAATACATTTTAAACATCATTTACCTTGTACAGGATTATTATTTTGATCATCGTTCTCATGTGATTTTTCAAAACTGTCAGAGTTTGCAGTGACTGCAGTGAAGCTCTCAGCTACGGATTTCTCAAAAGCCAGCATTAATTTCTTTCTGGTCATTTTTTTGAAGATGTGACAGAGTGTGTTGATGAGGGTAATCACGGTTGCTGTGTCTACACGGGCTTCCAGAAGCCATTTGATGAAATGACACTTAATATGTTTTCCAGCAAATATGAAGTCCATGGAATAAGAGGGACAGTGACAGCACAGACACAAAGTCGTTGAGTGACAAGAAACAGAAAGTTATGGTGAATAGTTGTCTTTGGACTGGACGAAGGTGTGATTTCCCAGTGGCTGATAATTGGACAACTGCTTTTTGTGGTATATTAGTGACATAGGGTACAATTAAAAATTTGTGGATGACAAAAAACTTGGAAGTACTGTATATTGAGAGGAGCTTAGTGGTTGACTTCAAGAGGATGGAAAACAATGCATTTTAGTCGGAAGATGGAGGAGAGGCAATATGAAATATGGGAACAGAAACTGTCAGAGAAAGGAACGAATGAAAAGTGGAACTTTTTCAAGGAACAAATACTGGGTGTCCTTGATAGGTATGTCCCTGTCAGGCAGGGAGGAAATGGCCGATTGAGGGAACCATGGTTCACGAAAGAGGTGGAATGTCTTGTGAAAAGGAAGAGGGAAGCTTATGTAGGGATGAGGAAACAAGGTTCAGATGGCTCGATTGAGGGTTACAAGTTAGCAAGGAATGAGCTGAAAAAGGGGCTTAGGCGAGCTAGGAGGGGACATGAGAAGCCCTTGGCGGGTCGGATCAAGGAAAACCCCAAGGCTTTTTACTCTTATGTGAGGAATAAAAGAATGACCAGGGTGAGGTTAGGGCCGGTCAAGGACAGTAGTGGGAACTTGTGTATGGAGTCAGTAGAGATAGGTGAGGTGATGAATGAATACTTTTCTTCAGTGTTCACCAAGGAGAGGGGCCATGTTTTTGAGGAAGAGAAGGTGTTACAGGCTAATAGGCTGGAGGAAATAGATGTTCGGAGGGAGGATGTCCTGGCAGTTTTGAATAAACTGAAGGTCGATAAGTCCCCTGGGCCTGATGAAATATATCCTAGGATTCTTTGGGAGGCAAGGGATGAGATTGCAGAGCCTTTTGCTTTCATGTTTGGGTCCTCGCTGTCCACGGGGATAGTGCCAGAGGACTGGAGAATGGCGAATGTTGTTCCTCTGTTTAAGAAAGGGAATAGAAATGACCCTGGTAATTATAGACCGGTTAGTCTTACTTCGGTGGTTGGTAAATTGATGGAAAAGGTCCTTAGGGATGGGATTTACGACCATTTAGAAAGATGCGGATTAATCCGGGATAGTCAGCACAGATTCGTGAAGGGCAAGTCGTGCCTCACAAATTTGATAGAATTTTTTGAGGAGGTAACTAAGTGTGTTGATGAAGGTAGGGCAGTTGATGTCATATACATGGATTTTAGTAAGGCGTTTGATAAGGTCCCCCATGGTCGGCTTATGATGAAAGTGAGGAGGTGTGGGATAGAGGGAAAGTTGGCCGATTGGATAGGTAACTGGCTGTCTGATCGAAGACAGAGGGTGGTGGTGGATGGAAAATTTTCGGATTGGAGGCAGGTTGCTAGCAGAGTGCCGCAGGGATCAGTGCTTGGTCCTCTGCTCTTTGTGATTTTTATTAATGACTTAGAGGAGGGGGCTGAAGGGTGGATCAGTAAATTTGCTGATGACACCAAGATTGGTGGAGTAGTGGATGAGGTGGAGGGCTGTTGTAGGCTGCAAAGAGACATAGATAGGATGCAAAGCTGGGCTGAAAAATGGCAAATGGAGTTTAACCCTGATGAATGTGAGGTGATTCATTTTGGTAGGACTAATTTAAATGTGGATTACAGGGTCAAAGGTAGGGTTAGAACATAGAACATAGAATAGTACAGCACAGAACAGGCCCTTCGGCCCACGATGTTGTGCCGAGCTTTATCTGAAACCAAGATCAAGCTATCCCACTCCCTATCATCCTGGTATGCTCCATGTGCCTATCCAATAACCGCTTAAATGTTCCTAAAGTGTCTGACTCCACTATCACTGCAGGCAGTCCATTCCACACCCCAACCACTTTCTGCGTAAAGAACCTACCTCTGATATCCTTCCTGTATCTCCCACCACGAACCCTATAGTTATGCCCCCTTGTAATAGCTCCATCCATCCGAGGAAATAGTCTTTGAACGTTCACTCTATCTATCCCCTTCATCATTTTATAAACCTCCATTAAGTCTCCCCTCAGCCTCCTCCGCTCCAGAGAGAACAGCCCTAGCTCCCTCAACCTTTCCTCATAAGACCTACCCTCCAAACGAGGCAGCATCCTGGTAAATCTCCTCTGCACTCTTTCCAGCGCTTCCACATCCTTCTTATAGTGAGGTGACCAGAACTGCACACAATATTCCAAATGTGGTCTCACCAAGGTCCTGTACAGTTGCAGCATAACCCACGGCTCTTAAACTCCAACCCCCTGTTAATAAAAGCTAACACACTATAGGCTTTCTTCACAGCTCTATCCACTTGAGTGGCAACCTTCAGAGATCTGTGGATATGGACCCCAAGATCTCTCTGTTCCTCTACAGTCTTCAGAACACTACCTTTGACCCTGTAATCCACATTTAAATTAGTCCAACCAAAATGAATCACCTCACATTTATCAGGGTTAAACTCCATTTGCCATTTTTCAGCCCAGCTTTGCATCCTATCTATGTCTCTTTGCAGCCTACAATAGCCCTCCACCTCATCCACTACTCCACCAATCTTGGCGTCATCAGCAAATTTACTGATCCACCCTTCAGTCCCAGTTCTGAAGACTGTGGAGGAACAGAGAGATCTTGGGGTCCATATCCACAGATCTCTAAAGGTTTCCACTCAAGTGGATAGAGCTGTGAAGAAGGCCTATAGTGTGTTAGCTTTTATTAACAGGAGGTTGGAGTTTAAGAGCCGTGGGGTTATGCTGCAACTGTACAGGACCTTGGTGAGATCACATTTGGAATATTGTGTGCAGTTCTGGTCACCTCACTATAAGAAGGATGTGGAAGCGCTGGAAAGAGTGCAGAGGAGATTTACCAGGATGCTGCCTGGTTTGGAGGGTAGGTCTTATGAGGAAAGGTTGAGGGAGCTAGGGCTGTTCTCTCTGGAGCGGAGGAGGCTGAGGGGAGACTTAATAGAGGTTTATAAAATGATGAAGGGGATAGATAGAGTGAACGTTCAAAGACTATTTCCTCGGGTGGATGGAGCTATTACAAGGGGGCATAACTATAGGGTTCGTGGTGGGAGATACAGGAAGGATATCAGAGGTAGGTTCTTTACGCAGAGAGTGGTTGGGGTGTGGAATGGACTGCCTGCAGTGATAGTGGAGTCAGACACTTTAGGAACATTTAAGCGGTTATTGGATAGGCACATGGAGCACACCAGGATGATAGGGAGTGGGATAGCTTGATCTTGGTTTCAGATAAAGCTCGGCACAACATTGTGGGCCGCAGGGCCTGTTCTGTGCTGTACTGTTCTATGTTCTATGTTCTATGAAATAAATGCTATAGTTCGAAAGGGGGTGTCGGAACAAACAGGTCTGGGCATATATGCACATGTAAAAGTTGTGTATGTTACCATTTACCAGAAACTGAACTGGACCAGCCACATAAAATACTGTGGCTATGAGAACAGATCAGAAACTGGGAATTCTACAGGGAGTAACTCACCTCTTGATTTCACCGCAGGAGACTTGGCTGTGGAGGCCATAATGGGTCGGGCAAAAAGGAAAGATGATTTAATTCTATTGTTTGCAACATTGGTCTGCCATCTGGTGGACTACGGATGTGGCACTTAGTGTCTCTGTCACCTTCGCCCATCCATGTTTTCTGTTTGCATGATGTCTTCTTTATGTCATTCACAAAGGTCCTCCAGGTAATCCTCCAAAAGGTTAAATGGCCTCTTCCTGGAAGCCTCCTCCAGTGAGTCAATCTTCTGTGAGAAGGAAATGATTTAAGACAATGCTCCGTAAAGAACAAGTTAAATGAATGGATTGAAAATCTTTGGCAGAGGACTGTGTGTAGCTTACACAGCACTCCCCAGACATACTCTGAAAAAGATTTCTTCACACAAACAATAATACTTTGATCCACCAAACATCTGAGGGCTCTACTGGTTGTATTCCAATTATGTTCAAACCACATTGGTCTTTAAATTAATGTTTGAGCATTTTACATTCATTTTTATACCAATGAGAAGGGTGTAAAACTTTACAGTGACATGATATCAATTGAATGGATGCAGGATTTAGCGTGCAACTTTATAAGGTTGTAAGGTTATACGTTACGAAAACTTAAGATCCTAATGGTAGATCAGAGAACCAAAGAGCGTGGTGTGCAAGAACAATGCGATAGCACCGCGCAAGCACTCCACTGTGGAGAGTGACAGCAGTCTACTTGTTCATTTCAAATAATAAAGGACATAAGCAGAATCTAATGGTGATATAAGCAGGAACAAAGTAGTTTAGAAAAGAAAGTCTACAGGTACATGCAAACTCTACTTCCTACAACATTTCTGCTGGGTGGCTCACAAGTGACCAAGCGAATCATCTTCCATTTCAGGCTACAGTAAGTCTCCTGTTCATGGGTGTCACATGTCATGAATTCTTGCAAAGGGCAAAATCACAAACAGCGAACATACTTTATAATGGGAGTGAATTAGATATGTTCCATTGATTCCAAAATTTAGATGTTAATTGAGTTTTTTCCCTATTAAAGAGAGACTTTCCTGTACTGCAGGCACCAGCTGATCCTTTCACCATTACACACAATTCTCTCTCCGATTCAGAACACCCACCCCCCACATTCCCACTTCCTTCTTATTTATTTTCTGTTTTCTAATGACAGAAAACCAAAAGCAAAAAGTACAGCCTGAGCCCCAAGCCGATTCCTTTCACTCCACCATTACAGGGAGAAATAAGAAAGTAGAATTTAATGGCCTAAGCCTCTCTCCAAAATCATTGACATTACATTATTGTCCAATATGGAGACAGGTCTCCACCTTACTTCTCCTCTCCCCAATATTTAACTACGGTCAAATGCTGAGGCTGGTGGGCTGATTGCAAGGTGGCCTTTATGTTTTAGCTTCAACCTCGATCTAGGGTGGGATGAACTGTCCGGGTTAAATAACATTTGAAAAGCTGTCTGGGGACTGAGGTTTGTGTCTGAACGTGCTGTCTAGACGCGCTTTGCATACTTTTTAAATCACAAGTTATTCCGATGCAGCTCCCGGAGACAGCTCCACAGTGGCTGTCCCCGTGAGAGAGGTCAATAGGAGCTCCAGCCTGCCCTGCTTTTCTCAGCACTCACTCTCACCCCCCCGGGGATGATGAACCTTTCCCAACCTTCCCTGTTAATTGGCTGGCGTGAAGTCATGTCCTGGGTCAACTGTGGCCAAAGGACAAAAAATTCAAGCCTCCTGAGTCAGGAGGGGAGAAAGAGAGAGCTCAAAATAGCCTTGCGCGCCCGTTGGGCACCGCAGGGGCTGGGGTGCATTATAGACTCCAATAATTACATTATGATTTAATGTTGCAAGTTTCCTTTGTTCTGTTCCGGCGGTTCCCCCTCCTTTTGGGGAGCTGCCCCTTTTACTTTGTCCCTGAGTTAATTTGCGTTAATTTATTTGTTTTGCTCTAAAAGAGGGAGAACTCAAGATAAGTTGAAGCTTTAGTGGCTTTACCACCACACCTCCCCCTCCAAAGTCATCAGAAACCCTGCCTTTCACATTCGACAACGCCAAAGATGAAGTGTCTCTTTTTTTTAGTAGGTCTCCCTACTGCAGGGGAATGGGCCGAGGCGGGTTGCTGATGCAGAGAGCAGGCACCAGACATGAGGGGCCGAGCGGCTTCCATTCGGTGATCTCCTTTACCAAGATGGCCGCCTTTCCATTGGTCAGAGCGATAACGAGCGGTTCTCGCGATAGCGGTGGGAGATCTCGCGGGAGCGGAGGCAGTGGCGGTTGGTCTGAATCCAGTGGCGGTTATTCCCCCCCCACACATACACACACACAGCCCAATGCCCCTCAGAGCGGAGTGCCGCCGGCCCGGCAGAGCGGCCCGGGTGCTGGCCCAGAGGAACCAGGCTGTGGTGCCGGTGGGAGCCTGGGTGGAGTGCGCCAGGGACTGGCCCGGAGAGCAGAACCCGGCCTTTGTAAGTACCAGGAGTGGGGGACAAACCTGTACCGGCTTTGGGGGGGGGGGGGGGGAGGAGGCCAACCACCACCACCCACCACCACCACCCCCATCCCCCCCACCAGGTATTCCGGATGTTTCCATGGAAACTGTTGTCAACTGTCAAGCACAAACTCATTCTAGTGATGGGCAACCTGTGGCCTGGGGGTCACATTTTGTTGACCAATGACCCCCGGCGGGGTATAAACAGGTCCAGACAGCGCGTGACCATGGGGAGTGCCCAACACACCTGTCAACTCAAGGACAGCTTCTTCCCCGCTGCCATCAGACTTTTGAATAGGCCTACCGTACATATGGGGCGGCACAGTGGTTAGCACGGCTGCCTGACAGCTCCAGGGACCCGGGTTCACTTCCTGCCTTGTGTCACTGTCTGTGTGGAGTTCGCACGTTCTCCCCGTGTCTTGCCTGGGTTTCCTCCAAGTGCTCCGGTTTCCTCCCACAGTCCAAAGAAGTGTGGGTTAGAAGGGCATTGGCCATGCTAAATTGCCCCTTAGTGTCCCAGGTTGCGTAGGTTAGAGGGATTGGCAGGGTAAATACGTGGGGTTATAGAGATAGGACCTGGGTGGGATTGTTGTCGGTGTAGACTCAATGGGCCAAATGGCCTCCTTCTGCACTGTAGGGATTCTATGACTCTATATTAAGCTGATCTTTCTCTACACCCTAACTATGACTGTAACGCTACATTCTGCACCCTCTCCTTTCCTTCTCAATGAACGGTATGCTTTGTATAGCGAACAAGAAGCAATACTTTTCACTGTATCCCAATACATGTGACAATAAATCAAATCAAAATCTGCCCCGCTACCGTGGCTATATTTGCGGCCAACTGTCCCTGGAGAGGGAGCATGCAGTATCCAAGGGCACCATCGAGGCCTTCTATGCCTGCTGGACATCACAGGGACTGGGGTGTATTATCAACCCCTTCAATCACATTTTGATTTAATGTTTTAAGTTTCCTTTCCGTTTTGTTTTTTCGGTTTTGGGCGGTTTCCTTCTTTTATGGGCTGCCTTTCTTGCTTCATCCCTGAGCTTTCTTGATTTAGTTTATTTGGTTGGCGCAAAAAGAAATGTCCACTGCGGGGTTGCTACATTCTACTGATTTCTGTCCATGTAGTTTTTTTTGCCTCCGGTATGACTTAAGTGATATACATGGGAAGCAAGGTTAAGTGCAGTGAAGTGTGATTACGCACAACATTGACTGAGAGTGGTGTCATAAAGATATACAGCAAGGAAACAGGTACTTTGGCCCAAATCATCCATGCCAACCAGTTTTCCTAAACTGAACTAGTCCCATTTGCCTGCGTTGGCCCATATCTCTCTCTCAACTTTTCCCATCCATGTACCTGTCCACATGTATTTTAAATGTTGTAATTGTACCCACTTTTACCACCTCCTCTGGCAGCTCATTCCATGTACACAGCACCCTCTGTGTGAAAAAGCTGCCCCTTAGGTCTCTTTTAAATCTTTCCCCTCTTACCTTAGACCTATGCCCTCTAGTTTTGGACTCCCCTACCCTGAGGAAAAGACCTTGGCTATTCACCTTATCTATGCCCCTCATGATTTTATAAACCTCTGTAAGGTCATCCCTCATCCTCCTATGCTGCGGTGAAAGAAAGTAAGAAGTCTCACAACACCAGGTTAAAGTCCAACAGGTTTATTTGGTAGCAAATACCATAAGCTTTCGGAGCGCTGCCCCTTCGTCAGATGGAGTGGTTATCTGTTCTCAAACCAACCCCAGGACATTATGGGAAGCTAGGGAAGAAATTGCAGGGCCCCTAGAGGAAATATTTGTATCATCAACAACCACGGGTGAAGTGCCGGAAGACTGGAGGGAGGCAAATGCTTGCCGTTATTTAAGAAAGGCGGCAGAGAAAAGCCAGGGAATTAAAGACCGGTGAGTCTAACGTCAGTGGTGAGTAAGTTGATGGAGGGGATTCTGAGAGACAGGATCTACATGCATTTGGAAAGGCAAGTATCGATTAGGGATAGTCAGCACAGCGTGGGAAATCATGTCTTACAAATTTGATAGAGTTTTTTTGAAGGGGTGACCAAGAAAATAGTTGAGGGCAGTGCGGTAGATGTTGTCTACATGGACTTTAGCAAAGCCTTCAACAAGGTACCGCATGGTAGACTGGTCAGTAAGGTTTGATTAAATCAAAATGTGATTAAAGGGGTTGATAATACACCCCAGTCCCTGTGATGCCCAGCAGGCACAGAAGGCCTCGATGGTGCCCTTGGTTTGAGAACAGATAACCACTCCATCTGACGAAGGGGCAGCGCTCCGAAAGCTTATGGTATTTGCTACCAAATAAACCTGTTGGACTTTAACCTGGTGTTGTGAGACTTCTTACTGTGCTTACCCCAGTCCAACGCTGGCATCTCCACATCGTGAAAGAAAGTCCCAGCCTATCTAACCTCTCTCTATAATTCAAACTTTCCAGTCCTGGTAACATCCTTGTAAATCCTTTTTGCACCCTTTCCAGTTTAATAACATCCTTCCTATAGTAGAGTGACCAGAATTGTATACACTATTCCAAATGTGGCCTTACCAATGTCTTGTACAGTTGGAATATAACATCCCAAGTCCTGTACCCAGTGTTCTGACTGATAAAGGCAAGTGTGCCAAACACCTTCACCACCCTGTCTACCTGTGATGCCACTTTCAAGGAACTATGTACCTGCACCCCTAGATCTCTTTGTTTGACAACACTCCCCAGGGTCCTATCAATGACTGTGTACGTCCTGCCCTGATTTGTCTTAACAAAATGCAATACCTCGCATTTATCTGAATTAAACTCCATCTGCTATTCCTTGGCCCATTGGCCCAGTTGATCAAGATCCCGTTGTAGTTTTAGGTAACCTTCACTGTCTATGACACTACTGGTGTCATCTGCAAACTTACTAACCATGCCTCCTATATTCTCCTTCAAATCATTTAGATGAAAGACAAACTCATCCAAATGTTTATATAAAAGGCAAACAACAGTGGACTAAGCACTGATCCCTGTGGCACACCGCTAGTCACAGGCCTCCAGTCTGAAAAACAACCTTCTGCGCTACCCCTCTGTATCCTACTTGCAAGCCAATTTTGTATCCTATTGGCTAGTTCCCCCTGGATCTCATATGATCTAACCTTACTGACCAGTCTACCATGCGGTACCTTGTTGAAGGCTTTGCTAAAGTCCATGTAGACAACATCTACCGCACTGCCCTCAACTATTTTCTTGGTCACCCCTTCAAAAAAACTCTATCAAATTTGTAAGACATGATTTCCCACGCACAGAGCTGTGCTGACTATCCCTAATCGATACTTGCCTTTCCAAATGCATGTAGATCCTGTCTCTCAGAATCCCCTCCATCAACTTACTCACCACTGACGTTAGACTCACCGGTCTTTAATTCCCTGGCTTTTCTCTGCCGCCTTTCTTAAATAACGGCAAGCATTTGCCTCCCTCCAGTCTTCCGGCACTTCACCCGTGGTTGTTGATGATACAAATATTTCCTCTAGGGGCCCTGCAATTTCTTCCCTAGCTTCCCATAATGTCCTGGGGTGCACTTGATCAAGTCCTGGGAATTTATCTACCTTTATGCGTTTTAAGACCTCCCAACACCACCTCTTCTATGATGTGGACGCTTTTCAAGACATCACTATTTACTTCCACGAGTTCCCTAGCTTCCATGTCTTTCTCCACAGTAAATACTGATGAGAAATATTCGTTTAGGATCTCGCCCATCTCCTGTGGCTCCACACAGACAACCTTTTTGATCTTTAAGGGGCCCTACTCTCTCCCTAGTTAATCTTTTGCCCGTCATAGACTTGCAAAATCTCTTTAGTTTCCCTTTACCTCATCTGCCAAGACTATCTCATGTTCCCATTTTGCCCTTCTGATTTCCCTTTTATGTGTACTCCCACGCCCCCTATATTCCCCAAGGAATTCACTTGACCCTAGCTGCCTATACCTGACATAACCTTCCTTTTTATTGACCAAAGCCTCTGTCAAATATAAACTGTATCTAAATTAGAGGTGAGCAACCTGCGGCCGGAGGCCACATATTTCTGACTGATGCCCACAGCTGCAGGTCAGCCGGTCAATGTTGACTATGATGCCCACCCTGCTAGTCCTAATTGCCCACATTTGGCCCATATCCCACTAATCCTTTCCCATCCATGTTCTCATCCAAATGCTTTTTAAATGTTGCTATTGAACCTGCCCCAACCACCCTCTGCGTGAAGAAGTTGCCCCTCAGGTCCCTTTTAAATCTTTCCCTTCTCACCTTAAACCTATGCCCTCTAGTTTTCAATTCCCCTACTCTGGGAAAAAGATTCTGTGTTCATCCTGTCTATGCCCTGTCTATATGATTTTATATACCTTAATAAGGTCACCCCTCATTCTCCTACGTTCCAAGAAATAAAGCCCTAGCCTGGCCAACTGCTCCCTACAACTCAGGCCCACTAGTTCTGGCCGTATCCCTGTAAATCTTCTCTGCACTCTTTCCAGTTTATCACTGTCTTTCCTATAACAGGGTGACCAAAACTGTACACAATACTCCATGTGGAGCCTCACCAACGATTTGTACAACTATAACATAATGTCCCAACTCTTATAAGCAATGCCCTGACTGATGAAGGCCAGTGTGCCAAACATCATCTTCATCACTCTGTCTACCTGTAATGGTGCTTTCAATGAACTATGTACTTGTACTCCCAGGTCCCTCTGTCCCTCAACACTCCCCAGGACCCTACCATTCACTGTATAAGTCCTACCTTGGTTTGGCTTTCCAAAATGCAACATCTCTCACTTATCTGTATTGAAATCCATTTTCGATCCTCGGCCCACTTCCCTAACTGATCAAGATCCCCCTGCAATTTTTGATAACCTTCTTTGCTATAGTATCATCTATAAACTTACTAACCATGCCTTGTACATTCACATCCAAATCATTTATATAAATAATGAATAACAAGGTTCCCAACACTGACGCCTGAGGCACACCACTAGTCACAGGCCTCCAGTTTGAGAAACAACCTTCGGCCACCATCCTCTGCTTCCTATCATTGAGTCGATCTTGAATCCAATTTGCTAGCTCTTCCTGGATCCCATGTGACCTAACCTTCCAGACTAACCTGCCATTCGAGACTTTGTCAAAGGCCTTGCTAAAGTCCAAATAAACAACATCTTCTGCCCTACTCTCATCCATCCACTCGGCTCCCTCTTCGAAAAGCTCTAAAGATTCTTCAGACATGCTTTCCATGCGCAAAGCCAGGCTGACTATCCCTAATTAGACCTAGACTATCCAAATGTTGATTGATCCTGTCACTCAGAGTCCCCTCCAGTAACTTGCCCACCACTGATGTCAGGCTCACCGGCCTGTAATTCCCTGGCTTGTCTTTGTTACCCTTCTTAAACAGCAGAACAATATTAGCCATCCTCCAGTCTTCCAGAACTTTGCCAGTGGAAAGAGATAAAGCAAATATCTCTGCAAGGGCCTCTGCAATTTCTTCTCTAGCCTCCCATTAGATATGAGGATGCCCTTGATCAGGCCCAGGGGATTTATCCATCTTAATGTCCTTTAAGGCTGCAGATACCTCTGAGCTCGTCCACCTTACCTGTTAAGCCTCGTGCATTAAGCTAAATGCAGTTTAAACCAGAAGCCTTTTTTCTCCCTTTACTGTGCCCCTGGCTATCCTGACTGCTAAATTTGCTTTTGCTGGTTCCTGTATTTTTTTTGCCAGTACTAGGTATGTCAGCTTGTGACACAGGAAAAAAGACCACAGCAGACCCCTGGGAAAGTTTAGAGGTAAATCTGTGTCTCTGATTGTTGAAGCAAGAGCACAGCTAAAAAGGAAACAAGACAGCTAAACTGCAGAACAGTAATCTCAAAACTAATTGTTCACCTGCTGAAGTCAGCGCTACTGGAATCATGAATTGCAACATTTCAACATCTCTTCACGCACAAGTCAAAGACTTGTGTACTTGGATTAGGAACCAATGTTGTTTGGGGCGGCACGGTAGCACAGTGGTTAGCACTGCTGCTTCACAGCTCCAGGGACCCGGGTTTGATTCCCGGCTTGGGTCACTGTCTGTGTGGAGTTTGCACATTCTCCTCGTGTCTGCGTGGGTTTCCTCCGGGTGCTCCGGTTTCCTCCCACAGTCCAAAGATGTGCAGGTTAGGTTGATTGGCCAAGCTAAACAAATTGCCCTTAGTGTCCTGGGATGCGTAGGTTAGAGGGATTAGTGGGTAAATATGTAGGTATGTGGGGGTAGGGCCTGGGTGGGAGTGTGGTCGGTGCAGACTCGATGGGCCGAATGGCCTCTTTCTGCGCTGTAGGGTTTCTAAGATTCTAAGACTTATTCATTTTTTAAAACTTATTTTTGGACTCCATTCTCTGACCTGTTATGTATGTGCGTATGCTGCATTATTTTTCTCACATTTAGTGGCTAATAAACTCACTCCTTAACTCAAGAAAGCCTACTTAAATTGGCTCTTTTGAAACATAAATATTGGAACTGGGAAAAGATACCTGCAAGAGAAGGGATCCTTTTTTAATTAATCTTGATGCGACCAGCTGGAAGATTGAATAAAGGAAGGGAGTCAGTTCATCTCTGCTGGGGCAAAACAATTTAGGCATATCCCATCCAGAAGTGAACAAATTGGGGAACCCCCACCTGGGGACCTGACTCAACACTTGAGAAGCTGGTGGTGAGCCATACCGCCTTAAACCACTGCAATCCATGTGCTCTGTTAGGGAGGGAGTTCGAGGAATTAGACCATCGTGAGACACGTTAGCTTTAACTTAAGGATGATTGTCTTGTTGCAATAGAAACCTTGCTCAACATGAGAGGAAATGCAGGATCAGATACTTGATCTGTGTACTTGGATTAGGAACCAATGTTGTGAAGCTACCCTATAACTAAGCATCTCTAATGACTAAACACTTCTAAATCAGAAATGCCCCCCACTAACATTGACCGGTGACCAGTTGGTGCATGCTGCTGCTTGATTAGATTGGAGTGTGGACAGATGAGTGCAGCCTCTCCCTAATGATCACAGAATCTTTACAGTGCAGAAGGAAGCCATTCAGCCCATCGAGTCTGCACCGACCACAATCCCATCCAGGCCCTATTCCCGTAACCCCACATATTTACCCTGCTAATCCCCCTGACACTAGGGTCAATTTAGCATGGCCAATGAACCTAACCCGGACATCTTTGGAGTGTGGGAGGAAACCGGAGCACCCAGAGGAAACCCATGCAGACACAGGGAGAATGTGCAAACTCCACACAGACAGTGATCCAAGGCCGGAATTGAACCCGGGACCCTGGTGCTGTGAAGCAGCAGTGCGAGCCACTGTCCCACCGTAATGCACAGCCTGTTTGTGGACAACCTGATAAATTATTTCCAATTGCCTTGATTCTGGTTCAGGGATTCATACATAGGAAGCACTTATCTTGTTAAGATCTATTGAAAGTTGTTGAAATGATTTGCTATTCTCCAGTATTGTATTAACTATGTAGTAAATATTCCAGTCATTTCATGAAGTAGTCTGAGAGTGTATTTTGCTTCCTGCTCACGGTACATTTGGCTCAGTATTTAGAGAGGAGCTTAGTTGTAGTACTTCTCTTAACTGGGGCAATTGTGTTCAAAATGATGTGCTTCTATCCCAACTTCCAAAACACTCTGTTCATGACTCAAGAAACACTGCTATTATATCAGATAGCTGTTATAGCTCATCCTTTCATGAAGACTCACCACCAATTCCTTGGGTAACTGGGAGTGAGCTATAAATGCCAGCCTTGTCAGGAATACCTTTACCCCAGGAATGCATTGTTAGAAAAATAAAGGTAGTTTTAAGGGATTTATTTTTGTCTTGGTAAACATTAGTATTTAGGTATAGTTTTAAGTAGGTTTAATTTAATGTTTCTGTGTGTGGAAGAGTAAAACCTATAGTTAAATTCATGTTGAACAAAGGTGTTTGTATGTGTAAGGTCGGTTTCAATTCCAACTGTGATTCTATTGTGCTTAGAGAGAGCTACCACATGAAGCATAAATAAACCAGCAGTGGTTGCTTAGCAACTAGGCCTTTTTAAGTTTTTGTGTAGCTAATTTGAATTTTAGCTAATCCTAACAACAGCTTTTACATTGGTTGTGATGGGGAAATCTGATTCAATTAACGTTGTTTAAAATAAAGTTGCACTTTTCTACATCGTATTGTTAAACAAGGACTCACTGTATTTGATTTCCTGGTGACTATCTTATATCAATAGTTTCTAGTTAAGCTCTTCCCCCTCTATCTACTCTATCAAAATCTTTCACGCTTTAAATAGTTTAGTTATTGGTCTTTATTGGGCACCTCAGCAAGACTTTTAAAAATCTAGATAAATTATATCCATTGCATTATCATTATCTACTTTCTGTGTTACCTCCTCAAGTGTAATAAGGTTGGTCAAGCAAGATTCTCTCTCCAAGTCCATCTTAATTATTCATTACCATGTTTCTCGTTTCCAGATGTTCTTCCATTCTCTGTTTTAGTAAATATTCCATTATCTTTCTACCACCCATATTAAGCTGACTGGCCTATAATTCCTGTACATGTTCTGTCTCCTTTCTTAAATATATGTCAAAAACCTGCTGTTGTTTAAGCGGGAAGGATCTTGCGCATCCTGCTGTGAATTTCCCGGTGACGAGGGATGCGTGCAATGGGAAACCCTGTTGACAACTGCAGGACCATAAGATCCTGCTTCCAGTGCGTGGCACGCTGCCTCTTGCGGCCACAAAACACACCAAGGAGGGAAATCTCACCCATTGTGTTATGCCACAGTAGATGGTACAGGCCAGACTGCCCAAAGGGAAAGTTCAATCAATCGCCACAATGGTTTGCAATTAATATACCGCTTGGAGGTATCTGAACTTCAGAGAAGTAAATTTTAGACCACTTGTGACAATTTTAAAGATTACATTTAAACATTTATTAAAAAAAGAAAAAAACACTTAATGAAACAAAAACACCTTTACACATTTAACAGTATTTCTACAAACATTTCCCAAAACTCAGAACTAAACCCACTTTTGATGGCAACAGTCCTCATGGATTTTTTTTAACCTATAAAATAATTCCAGTAATATTACCATAAAATATACTGCTACTTTAGGGGAAACCTCACCTGGCTCTCCTCTCTGAGGGTGGCAGTAGATTAGCGTTCACACGTCTGGCTTCAGCCTTCAGTCTCACTTTAAATATGTTTTTTTCCCTTTGATATTCCACTCTATTGTTTATCCAGTCCTTCAGAAGTTTATCTTCCCAGAATTGATTGTCCTTTTTTTGTTATTACTTTATGTCTACTATATGTATAATGGAAACTCTCACATTTACGATCCTCCAATTGTATGTTTCTTTTGAAATACAATAATCAACTTTAAAATCACTTCACTTATCTGCCTAATGTAAATTTCTAGCCAAGCTGTTTCCCTAGACCCTTGTTCATTATCATTTCAACCTTCACACCTCCTTTATTGGTGTCCTGATCTTTCCATTCTTAACTGACTTCAGTTTAATTAAATCAGTCGCAGGCACTCTCACACACAAGTTTGTTTCCCAGAAGATGACAATGATATTACAAAAATATTAAAAACTCTAATTTCCTGGTGGTACGGATGGCACATTTTCTCATGGGTGGCACAGTGGGTACACTGCTGGCTCAGCGCCAGAGACCTGGATTCAATTCTGGCCTTGGGTGACTGTCTGTGTGGAGTCTGCACGTTCTCCCTGTGTCTGTGTGGGTTTCTTCTGGGTGCTCTGGTTTCCTCCCACAGTCCAATGCTGTGCAGCTTTGGTGGATTGGCCACACTGGATTGCCCCTTGGTGTCCCAAGGTGTGTAGGTTAGAGGGATTAGCAGGGTGGATGCATGGGGTTACAGGGAGAAGGCCTGTGTTGGTGCAGACTCAATGGGCTGAATGGCCTCCATCTGCACTGTAGAGATTCTGAGATTCCTCACAATAGGAATTATATTAGCCTGATAACTCGATCCTTATGAGATTATTTTTGCTTTGAATGGAGTGTTTTTCTTGTGGACAATTTTGAATCTGCTGGGTCACAAAAGTAACTTTCATGCTAAACCTTGAACTTCAGGTGAATTTCCAAATGAATACTACACATCTACAACACCTTGGCCACAAAGGTTTCGTAAGTGGTTTATTTTTCTCGTGCAGGGAGCATGAGATTGGATTACCTTCCTTCCTTGTAACTCATCTGAAAATTATGCAATTTAAAGCAGTTTTTAGATGTGTTTCTCTAATGAGCTGATTGTGGGGTAATTTAATTTGTTAGTTTAAGTTAGTCAGCTTTCACTACACTAATTATATGCATGGATGTTATTTTAACCAAGACAATATAGCTACTCTTATTTGTATCTTTCTACTACAGACTCAATGTATTTTATTATCTGAACTAGGGCCTGAAAGAATACTAATCTTTAATTATACGGGTGATATGCCTTCCCTGGTTCAATTTTCTTAAAACAGTATAATTATTGCTGTAGACTGCTTCCCTTGACTGTTGATCGTTCTGTCTCTGATACCAGAATTCATTTAGATTATTGTAGGCACGTTGATAAAAAAAATTAACATTCTTGCTTTTTCTCCCAGCCGTAAAATTTAATTCATCTGCTATAGTTTCAATACGTATGATAAAATAGGATCAGTAATGGAGTTTATTATTTTAAAGTTTGTCTCCATTGGGTGTGATGGTTACAAGTTGGGACTATTGACTGTGTCATTCAAAATTTATAGTGTGCAAATTTTTAATGTGACATGATATCCCCATCCCCATTGTTATGGAGGTAAAAGATATAGCTTATGTCTCCAGTTTAGCTTTCAGACCAATAGAGGTAAGTGAGAATGACTATCTAACTCAGGTGGTGAAGACATGTCTCAAAATACCACAAGGCTGAATGTGGCATTTTTACAATAATCTAAGACAGTCTTCCTTTCCAACCATCCCAGTTTCTTCCCATCTTTCTTGAAAATACTGGAGTACAGCAGAATCAGCTTATCACACTCAATTTTTAAATGTCAAAATTGCATTCCATTAGTAGCAATGAGTGAAGCTCGAGAAGTAAATTTCCTGATGCAGCAAATTTATTGCAGATTGAAATGATCTTTGCATTTATATAACACATTCCACAGAAATTCAACAGAGACTGTTTATGTATTAATTGAGGCCTCTGGCTACTGATGGCATCCATCTTCTCTCGGGTGTACATTTACCAAAGAGGATTTGATTTGATTTAATGACGCAGTTTCAACTTTAAGCAGTATATGTTTTCAACCCATGTGTTAATCATATTCTTACTCAAACCAGCTCATTTTTGCGTATTTTTTTCTGTGCTGCTATTGTATGCTTTTGGCAGCTCAAGTGAGGGTGTCTTATCTGCACATGAAATCTGATGGCAAGCTGTTCAACTTGGCAAGACTGTGTGCGGAGGTACACCAATCTGCAAGGATCCCCAGCATGTTAACCTGCTTGAGTCAGTGGTGACTCCATTTCTGCATCACATGCACCTGATGGCTTACAACCGCATTCCCAAAGACATGCTCCATGGTGAGCTTGCTATCAACACAAGACCAATAGGTTGCCCATGTCTACGATACATAGAAGTCTCAAGTAAGACCTCAAGTTTCCTGAGATTGGAGTTGATGGATGGGAAGTCTTTGCTGCTGATTGGAGTGCCGGGTAGTTAGGAAGGGCCTGAAAAAGCGGAAGACAGAAGAAATGACCAGACAACATAAAAGAAAGCCCAGTTGAAGTTAAAAACATTAGTCAAGCTTAGGCCATCGTAATTCATCTGTGCCAGTTGTTGAAGGGTTTGCCACTCATGATTCAGCCTTTACATCCCCAACAGATGATGTCCAGTTGTTGAAGTGACTTGCACCCTGGGTGCAGTCCATCATCTCCTAAAATGGATTCATGCCTACTTTTAACAATGTTCTTGTTCAAACCGCCTTTTGAGACATGGGGCAGGATTTTACGAGATTGATTTTAAGTGTCCAGCTAGCATGAAAATGGGAGAGGTTTTTGGGCGAGTTTTCATGCCCAATCTTGATTTGATTTATTATTGTCACATGTATTAACATACAGTGAAAAGTATTGTTTCTTGCGGGCTATACAGACAAAACATACTGTTCATAGAGAAGAAAACGAAAGAGTGCAGAATGTAGTGTTACAGTCATTGCTAGGGTGTAGAGAAAGATCAACTTAATGCAAGGTAAGTTCATTCAAAAGTGTGACACAAGCTGTTCTTGAGTCAGACTTTTGTATCTTTTTCCCGAAGGAAGAATGTGGAAGAGAGAATGCCCGGGGTGCGTGGGGTCCTCAATTATGCTGGCTGCTTTGCCGAGGCAGCAGGAAATGTAGACAGAGTCAATGGATGGGAGGCTGGTTTGCGTGATGGATCTTATGCACTTATTGAAAAAATACTGTAGACTGTTGCTAACTGCTGCAGGCAGTGGGCTTGGCTTAATTCGCCAGCCGACCTGCAGAGACCTGTGATGCTGCACATGCTCATTAGCAGCAGGAGGGGTCCGACGGACAGCGAGCTAACAGGCCCCTGCTATTGCAGGCAGCCTCAACAAACTCCCCGCCCCCACAATCATGGAGGCCTGTGGCCGATCGCAAGCCCCGCAATGCATGAGCATCCAGCCCCCCGCCCCCACTCCCACCCCATGTCCAGACCGACCATGCCTCCCCTCCCCTCCCCTGATCCAATCTCATTGCAGAGTTGCAGCGCCCCACCCCACTGATTAGTCTGCCCCCAAAGACCCCAAGTCCCTGGCACTGCCTGCTGCAGTGCCAAGGTGCTTGCTGGGCATTGCCCAGGTGCAAGGGCACCCCCCACTTACCCTCAGCCTCCCCTGGGGGGCCTCAATGGCCTCCAGTTCCACCGGCGAGGCCAACGCAACTGTTCCCCCTTCATGGGAAGCAGGTGTTTTCCTCGCCGGAGAGAACCTCTCCCGGCGAGGTCATAAAGGCAAGTGAGCCCAGGCAATTGAACGCCGGGATCACTAAACACATGCAAATAAACATTTCAATATTTAAATAAATTATTCAGCCTCTCGCCCATTTCCAACGAAAGGCTGACTTCGCCGGAAATCCGGCTCTCATTAAACTCACAGGAGCCGAGAAATTGGGCGTGATCCTGATTTGTCGGCTCTCGCGCGATTTTACGGCTCATTCCGCCAATCGATGGGTGGGACAAGCCAGTAAAATTCCCCCCATGATCTTAGTAATAGTGCTCTATATTTAAATAATTGTTTATTTTAGCTGTTTGCCAAATCAAACTTAATCTAAATGCCAGCTAGTGTAAATCTGCACAGACATGAGCTATACAACTGTGGGGCATCACAGTCAAGTCAGATCCTGTTTTTGCTTACTGTGTACATCAGCAGTCACTGCAACTGGCAACAATAAGGAATTGAGTCCGAGATGATTTTCCCTACTAGTCCAGTTTGAGCCCAATTGTAGCAACTCTGCTGTTTAGATCAGCTAATATCTCAGATTACAGATCAAGCCTCAGATAAACCTGGTCTATGTAAGCAGTTTCACATTCGCAGATGCACTTAGGATCAAAGGTTTTAAATCATTCATGCCAAAATTGTTATCCAGTTGCAGCATTTCTATATTGAGAAGTGTCATCAGAGATATGACACCATTTTACCTGTCTTTTGTAGTAATTTATTTGCAGGAATGATCTGGGCAACTTGTTTAATGCAGAATATTCAAAGGTAAAATTTGGTGTGCTTGAAATGTTAATGACTTGGATAAATTGGCAACTTGCATTTTCATTCAGCCTATATCTTGAAAAAATGTTCGACCTATTTCCTTCAAAAGGTAAAACACTGTGTAGAACTGAAATTATCTTAAAAATGAGAATTATGATGACCCACATCTCTCTGAACATATAATTCTGAAGCTTCTGTGTAGAACTAGGGCAGTAATAGCCTTCGGGAACAGAATGGTTGTCTACATCAGTTCCTCAGTTGTCCTGCTGTTCCTATTTGTTGGCATAATAGGTTCCGGACTGCTTAATATACTATTTTTTTTGTAAGTACCTCAGTAGTTCTGAAGATGTAATTCAATGTTGTCCTATGTGAACAACTGTTATTTCTTCAACATGAACTTGAGGAACCTTAATCAAAAGCCCATTCGTATGAGGCTAACCCTTTGCAAGTGCTGCATAGATTCTTTTTGCATGTATATAATCCTAGTGTTGTATTCCAACCTGTTTGTGAATCCCAACCATCAGATATCTCCCATTTAAGTTTATAGCTATAAATATATATTCAATGAAATGAAGCACTGAAATTATTTATTTTGTTCCAGTATTATTTAGAGAGAAGCCTCTCCTCAGAGCTTTGGTAAATTAGATTCAGAATAGAAAATGTTTCCCAATTTTCCTCAATTTTTAACCAAAATATTATAGCTGTGAGGTGACCACCTTCTGCCTTTTTAAATAAGAGCCTTTTTATGCAAGTTCCCACATCGTTTGCTCAGTTACACCACCATGTGGTGCACCATCACCGTAATCTCTCATTTTCTTCTAAATGTTCAAAGTTTTGCAACCAGCCATTGAAAGGGTTTGACTTTACACTTGTGAGAACAGCTGTGTAAATAAAGCTGCTTTGTATCTGCTCTGAATCACTTACTATCTGTTTAAAATGATTTCTTTATCCTTAGATTTCAGCTCTTCAAGTGGATGAGCAACTAAAGGAAATCCATAAAGCAAAACAGGAGAATTTGAAGCGTTTTCAAGATGAAGTGAAACACCGTGTGAGCAAGTATGCCCAAATGCGCAAACATCAGCAACAGCAACAATCTTACGAAGCAGTAAGAAACTGTTTAAAAAAAACTCATACAGATCCAAATTCTTCCTCTTAATATCCATATATAGCCAGGAATACAAGAATGTGCCTTTTAGTGCTCTGTCTTTTAGTATTTAGTGAATTGAACACAAAAGCTGCCTAAATTTGGCACAAAGTTTAAGTTTATACAATTTCTCTCATCAGTCATTGGAGATATAATTAGAGTGTTTATCTTGCATGTCTTTTCCTGCAGCTCTTAACGGGGAGTATTAATTCCTCGTAATACAATAATGACTTCTTCATACGGCTCATAATTTTTGAGAGGTTGTTCCTATACAGCATTACAACTTTGCTATATTTCTCCAGTTGTCGAGGGATGAACTCCAACATGGAGCAGACTGCTGCTAATTCATTGCTAATACTCGGGACAGGCAGCATTTGTAGGACTTTCAGACCTGAAACATTAGGTGTTTCTCACTCTGTGCATGCTGTCTGACCCGCTAACTCTTTACACCATTTCCTGTTTTTATTTCAGATTTGCAGCGTCTAAATATTTTTCTTTGCTGCCAGCACCAAGCATTCATAGTTCTGGTGTTTACTTTGTGACATAATTGCAAGTACCAGAGTAGGCATAACTAGCAGCAACTAGAATGTAGAAGTGACCAAGTGAGAGACTTTTTCAAACTGATTCTCAAAGTTTGTTGGGTAGATCTAAGTGAATGTGAGTAAATCGAAGGATAACGAATCTGAAACCCGTTTACACTCTCAATTTTTATTTCAGTTGATTTTAGTGGAATGTGGAAGCACATGGATTGGTAACTCGTACACAATCCAATGATTACTAATCAGAACACACATTATCTACGTTTTACCAATGTTAATCACTGTCTGAGCCAACTGGCTCTGCATAGTCCATTTCTTAGCCATTTAACTCTTAATCTTCTAACCTGTTCCTAGATTTCTGCACGTGTTGACCAATGCACGTGTGCAGATGGCTACCTGTGGCCGTTTTACATAACCATGTTGCATCAGCAGGATGCAAGCTTTTCTGTTGAATGGGTTTGATGGTAAAAGTACTAGTTTTATTTTGTCATTATATTGTTTATAATTGCACTCCATACATACACTGTTGATTCTTTGGTATTCAAAGATTCTGACTACAGTTTGCATAAAGGTTACCTCAAATAGATGGCATCTTGTTTTTCCTGTAAATTATCGCAACAACACAAATTTAATACAAATTGCAGTTATATCCTAGGTGAAGTAGGAATTCTTGTACTGTGGCCTAACTTTAGTGTCTGCAAGCTGAATTTGGACATGTATTCTAAACATCTGCTGGAGACTGAGAGACCATGATAACATGGATCAAGATCTCTGTGCTCCAATGCCATTCATCCTACTTTCACTACATCCTATATTGATAGATTCAACAGTGTTCAGTACCCTGGAAGAAGTTCTGAGCTCATCATATAACTGAAACATGAACAATCTTAAGGTTTTTTAAAACACAAATGTATATAAAAATAATTTGGGACAAGGTGCTGCACAGAACTAATTTGACTGAGAACTACTCTTGGTTGAGATTATACTATGCTCAGTAGTTCAATTCTGATTTTTACAGGAGCAGTTTATTGGCATGTTTCATATTGCTGAACTACTGGAACATTGCTCTGAGAAAAAAATGATGGGTGCATTACATAAATCCTATATCTTACTGTAAACACATCGAGATATCCTGGTGCCTCAGTGCTTTTCTGCAAAAGTCCCATTAGTTGGGATTTCCTTAATATGTGACGTAAGTCAAGATTGCCACAATGCTCCATATATTACATGTAAAGTACTGTGCTGTTCTATCAAGATAGGATTTGATCAAAAGTCAAAGAAAATGGCAAATATAAGATTGTAAGCTGTTCCACAGCTTTAAGCAGTAAACCATAGAGGCATAAAAGTCTACTACCTAATACATGTACCATTTCACCTACTTTATTTCTCTCTTTTTAGGTCGAAAGGAATGATCGTGTGATAAAGCAATCTTCTACTTCAGCTGAACATCTCACTCCAAATAAAAACACTTGCATTTTTCGTGGTAGTAATGCAGAATTTGCAATTTGTAGCCCCAGCTCGAGATGGGTGTATGCCCAGGGGCTAGGCTGTGACCAGGAGGAAGACGAAGATATATTCAGTGATCAAGCTCGAAAGGTGAGCGTATCCCAGAGATGCTTAAAGTGCAGTTACTGTTTCCTCAAAGCTGTTTCATCTTTGGATCAAAGCAATAATATGGGACAAATGCTTTCAGTGACAATTGCCTGTCATGAAATCCAATCATTTCACAGTGGAACTCTAATTTCAAATCAATGCAATGAATTTGCAACCTTCCATTACCTATCAATAAAATACCATTACTTCCAAGAGTACAAAATACAAAAAAAAATTGGGATCCATGTCTCCCACTTATTTCGTTCAATGATCCTGACTGGGAGCTGACTCAGTGTAAATGCTCCACAGAAACAGTCTGTCATGTATCTGCAATAATATCCAAGTATGACTAATTTATGTAAAGTTATGACCAAGTTCCATGTCAATTGTCCTTGAAGGTTTTGAAGTGACACTTGAATCACCCTGTCTTGTTTCAAGAATGTTCTAACACAGTAATGGGCAACTTCAGCCTGGGGCCTCATGCGGCCAATTTGGATTCTGTGATTGGCCCATGAGACATTTTGTTGATTATTGGCCACATACAGGGTTGCCATATTCCACTGATTTCCATCCACATAGTTTTATTTTTCCTTCCGGTATAACTGAAGTTGTACGCACGTAAAGAAAGGGCAAGTGATGTGAGGTGTATGCGGATTGTACATTGACTGAGAACTATGTAAGTGTAAATATTTATTTTGTTTTTACCATTTGATGTTGATTATTGTTCTATTATATATATATATATATATATATACATATATGATTAAGCATTTTCTATAACTTGTTACGAAATATTTGGCGTGTATTAAACGTATTTAATCTTATTTTTCGGGTCATGGTTAGTGAACAAGCCCGATTTCAAGCTTGCAGCCCACTGAGATGAAGGAGGACCACTCATGCGGCCCACTTACTAGTCTATGTTGCCCATCACTGTTCTAACATGTTAGGCAAAACTTGATTTAATGACCCATTTATTCCTACAGGACCTTGAGCACCCCCTCCCTTTTGGGGTTGCATACCAGTCATTCATTCCATCACATTCCAAAAGAAGGTAGAAATAAACAACTAGTGTTTCAGATGATATAACCCAAGACAAGGTGTCTCCTTACTTGGGCATATCGAGGAGGTTCTATTGTAATAAGATTTAACTAGTCTAAATTAAGATCGTTCATATTCAGTTGAAAACCTTTAATCTGCTTTTCTCACAGTAATGAGATGTGTCACAACTGTTCTGAAATGCATTTCACAACAAACAGTTACAAGCCAGTTATATAATAAAATTGTGCTTTGAGTATGAGTGAAAATTTGTTTGATTTCTGAAAAAATTGTCCTGTTTCATTGTTTATATCAATAAAATCTGAACAGATTTTCCCCACTTGTACATTCTGAAAGCAGTGCTCAGTTCCATTGCAAAAACAGTAGCTAAAGCCCATTCTAATAATTAAATGTTAAATTTCACTGAATAATTCATGCCATCTTATTGGTATGTTAACTACTTGTCCATTTGCAGCAACAGTAGCAGGTAGTATTTTTGTGGAACAAGAACTGTGGTAAGAGCACCATTAAATCTTTCCTTTAGAGGTGAAACAATAATGGAACTCTGAGTCATAAAGGCTTACAACATGGAAACAGGATACTAGGGTAACGTTCACTGGTGATTAGTTTGCCTTGTTCACTGATTCAGCCACTGAACCTTAGCTTTTTGACTGGATTTAGGATACATGTGCCTGCCAAATATATTTGAGGAAATTAGTCTGACTCAGAAAATCCATGACTATTTGATCTATGTTGTAATAAATGTCAGTGACAGGATAATATTTCTGTAGTGAAATGAAAGATTGTTATATTGGAATGTGCAGTAATTTAGATTACACTGCACTCTCTCTACCTTGCAATTTTTTTGAAACAAATATATATTAGTCCTTGATGTGCTTATTTTCACTCACCAAATGTAAACACATATAATTGACTTTCTCCTTGGGTATTGCCAGTTTATCTGTGATTACTAATTGTACAAGAGAGAATTGGTTATTTTTGTCATTTTTTGGAGAGCCACGTGCATCTTAGTGCAGCTCTTGATGGATCACCTGACATTGAAACTGCCCCCGCAGGGATTTATAGATGCAAACCTACTGTTTACCCAGTGCACTAGTTGCATTTGCTCTTATTCAGTATGTTTAGACTTAAAAATTGACCTGAGTGTTTGTTTTCTAACTAAAATTAAAGATAATTATTGAAGATAATTTTGCATAAACTGAATGTGATGAGAGCATTTGTAAAATAGCAAATAGTGAACATAGAACATTACAGCGCAGTACAGGCCCTTCGGCTCTCGGTGTTGCGCCAACCAGTGAAACCAATCTAAAGCCCCTCTAATCTACACTATTCCAATATCATCCATATGTTTATCCAATAACCATTTGAATGCCCTTAGTGAAGGTAGCTCATAGTGAAGGTAGCTCATAGAGCTGAAGTGTTGTTTATTATACTGACATATTTTATATTTGTGCATACTTCAGTGCAGAAACTATTCTTAAAACCTAATACTAATGATTGATTTGGTTTAGCTCAGCAAAGTTACAAAACAGGCTCGGTATAGGCTTGCATCGTGTCAAACAGTACCAGAGGTGGACTTGTGCTCAGCACTTCCAGGAGGAATCTGGAAAGTGTCTCCAACAAGAGATGTGAGTTATGTTGCAATTGGTAATTTAACTGATTTTAAAGCTTAAGAAATCATATATCTACTGTCATGGGCATTTAGATATCTGTTTTAGAACTGGTTTGTGAACTTGATAGCTTTGATTTTTTTTTCCTTATGTTTCCCCTTATAAATCCAGAAAAACATATTCAGTTTTTCCAATCTCAGACTGCTAATTCAATGATTGATATGTTAGTCATTTATTGTGACCTGTGTCACAAGGAACTGAAAGTCTGTTTCCCTCCTGATCAAGCACTCTTGGCCCATGGCAACACTTGCTACCCCTCCCAAGTGCTTTAATCGTAGAATTCCTACAGTGCAGAAGAAAGCTATTTGGCCCATCTGCACTGACCATAATCCCACCCAGGTCCTATCCCCATAACTTCACTTATTTACCCTGCTGGTCCCCTGACACTAAGAGGCAGTTTAGCATGGCCAATCCACCTAACCCGCACATCTTTGGAGTGTGGAAGGAAACTGGAGCATTGGAGGGAACCCATGCAGACCTGAAGAGAATGTGCAAGCTCCGCGCAGACAGTGACCCCAGGCCAGAATTGAACCCGGGTCTCTGGCGCTGTGAGGCAGCAGAGCTAACCACTGTGCCACCCCAACTGTTGATCCTTGACCCCACTTATCTTTTTCTGAGCGCGGTGTCCATATTATCTAGGATGTGTATAGTCCTAACAATGAAAGTCTTAAGCAAAATGAGATTAGGGAATTTAACTTTCAGTTCCATCAATCTTAGTTGAAAACAACCAGATCTCACAGTTGAAAGAACCTGTTCTCGCAGCATACCAATCTCAAGCATTTTTTTGTGTCCAGAGAAGTTAAACAAGTGGTCAAAATCTATAGTGTGAAACATACTTTTACTTCCCTTTCCATAATGACATAGACTTCTGAAAACATTTATCGAAACTGTGCCCATAAGGAAACAGTTTGAATACATTTTGAGTTGGAATATTTATAGTGAACATTTACTCAGGCATTGGATCATCTCCATTAATTCTCATAATTGAATGTCAGGTGCGTTAATTAAAGCTACCTTCACATTTTCCTGATAGCTAAATATCAACGGTGCTGGTTGATGTTGGTCTTGTGCTATAGTTCACTGAAGTGCTTGAAGTTCCAGTATGTACACTGCAATTCTGGCTGGGCTTCTGAAGGAGAAAAAAAAACTTGACTATCTGACCATGAATCAAAATATAAGCAAGAGTTTTTCAAGGACAGAAGGAGTGGGAAAGGAGGCAGTGCGGAGGAGGTGCTTAAAAATCAGGAGGGGAGGTAGAGACTGGAGTGTCCATTGCCTGGGTGGGAGAGGGTGTGTCTCTCCTGATCGGGTATCCCTCCTGGTTATTGTTGGCCCATGGAGGCCTCTCCACAGCAATGGCAACACCTGCCACTCTTTCCCAGTGCCAGTTATGGTGATACCTGGCTCCAGTTACCTTGGTCTGAAGGTGGCATATATTTCTTTCTGGGCTGTATCTGTGTGCAGTTCTAACAATGGCCACCACAACCACTGGCGCTTTGGAATATGGGACTCTATTAAAGGAGCAGGGGTCACAACAGCAGCTCATTATCTGCCTAATGGACATAAAATCTAGCTGAGCGCCCCAGAATGGCCCAAGGCAGGTTTTGAAGCCATCATTGGTATCCACTGCCACCCTGAAACGATCGCAATCATTGTGTGAATAAAGATTTCTTCTTTGATCCTTGAAAGTAAAATGGCACAATAACCAGAAAAACCATTACAGTGACATAATGCGTTATACAATTTTGTTCATTTACTTCAGAAACAAAATTTTGAGCCATTTAATTTTTAAATGTAACATTGTTTTAACTGAACTTTGAAATGGAAATAAAACCAGTATTTATTAGTGTTATAGCAAAATATATCAGTTACCTCTGACTCAGAACTGCATCATTTGGTTGAACTAACATATTGGATGTTAGATGATGAAACTGCAAGGGTTTAATTGGAAACCTGAAAGCAATGATTGAAATTCTGCCTGAATTCCAATGGAAATGGTGTCATGGGACTGGATTTTATTAAGCAAAAGTCCCCGTCCCCTCCCATTTACCCTGAAGGCATTGGTTCAAATTATTCCAGTAACATGTCCGAGTGGCTCCTCAAGCCTGAGCCTAAATGTTATTATGCTATTTGACTGCTAACAATCGCATCACAATTAACCTTTGCTCTTCTAAGATGTACACACTTGTATGTTGCAACAGGGATCTCTGCTTATTGTGCTTAGGATGACTTTTCTCTTCCAGGGAAATCATAAAAGTGTTATGTAAAAATGTGCTTTTGATTTATTCTATAAATGCACAATTCCCCTTGGCTGTTTTGTCCTTGTACAACCTCCCCCCACCCTGATTTCAGAAGCCTTGAGATCTTTTCCATAAATACAGAAGTAAAATACGGCAAATTCTGGAAATCTGAAATAAAAATGGAAAAGTTGGAGATACTCGGGAGACCAGACAGCATCTGGAGAGAGAAACAGATTCTGTGATCTGAAACATTAACACTCGGGTGCACGGTAGTACAGTGGTTAGCACTGCTCCTTCACAGCACCAGGGACCCGGGTTCGATTCCCAGCTTGGGTCACTGTCTGTGTGGAGTTTGCATGTTCTCCCCGTGTCTGCGTGTGTTTCCTCCGGATGCTCCGGTTTCCCCCCACATTCTGAAAGACGTGCTGGTTAGGGTGCATTGACCCGAACAGGTGCCAGAGTGTGGCGACTAGGGGAATTTCACAGTAACTTCATTCCAATGTGAATGTAAGCCTTACTTGTGACTAATAAATAAACTTTACTCTTGTTATGATAAGAATCTTGTGAGGGGATTAAAAAGGCAACCTGGCTTTCTGGTCATATCATTTAGGGCACTTTCTCCTTTTCCAGAACCCAGTCTCCCGAAGAGAAGCACATCTAAACATTGCAGAAGATGTCACACGTTTGGAAGGTCAGTATGACCTGCTTCCAGAGTTGCAGGGACAACAGAATGGTGGGAAATATGTTTCTTTCCAGCCTGAGCTACAACATGGAAAGGTTAGTCTTGGATCTCTGGATATATTGTTCTAAATGTGTCGTAACAAGCAGCAATGCTGAGTATTTCCAGCATCATTTCTTAACTGACTGGTTGAGGGGGATTGAATAATCACGTTGTGAATGGAATACTTGTGGTTAAAATCTTGGTGGCAGCATAACAGCTTTATCTACAAAGTAACTAATCAGAGTTGAGTAAAATGAGGATTCGTAGATCCCTTAGAGAGAAAAAAATTAACTTTTATTTGTGAATTCTTGTATTTAGCTGTTTGTGGTAAACTGAAAAGAGGTTAGCTAGTACATATTCCATATGGACTTTCAAATAAAGGCATTGATGTATTTTCTTGTGTTCTTTTATTATTGCCTTCTACTTATAATGACTTAATTTTTATGAGCTCCTGTGTGATGTTCTCTGATTCATTATAACACACTTTGAACTATGACTTTTCTCATATCCTCTTGTGAGGGGGTTGAAAAAATAATGGGATCGCTTCAGGCACTTTCTCCTTTTCCAGAACCCAATATCCCGAAAAGAGGCACAGCTAAACATGGCAGAAGATTTCACATGTTTGGAAGACCAGCATGACCTGCCTGCAGAATTGCAGGTACAATCGCAGAAATCGATAAGTGGGAAATCTGTTACTCTCCAGCCTGAATTACAACATGAAAGGGTTAGTCTTAGGTTTCCACGTTATTGTTCTAAGTTAGGAACATAGGAATTAGGAGCAAATTAGGCAATTCATCCCTTTGAAGTTGTGTTACAGCGAGCAACAATGCAGAATCTATATAAGATTTAAAGTCAATGTAACATTTTAATAGGTGCAAAATACTATTTATTTAAAATGATTTCCAGCTTTCACGTTCGTACCTGTTATGAAACTGAATCTTAGTCTAATTTTTCATCTTACTAGTTTAAATTTCTTCTTTGTTTTAATAAGAAATCTTTCAGCATCCAAGCTTAATACCTCGAATCTGAAAGGGTATGTTGATTTTCTGTGCCTTCTTCCAGCGTCACTTTGAGATGATGAAAATGCTGGATCTATGGTTCCCTGGCTTATATACTTCTGATGTAGCTATTTTGTATTAAGTTTGTGTAATATATCCCGTTTTTGTTTTTTTTAGTTATGTTCTTTGTGTCTTCAATTGTGAAGATAGGTCGGAATTTTACCGCCTCGCCTGTCTTGGAATCGGGGCGGGCGGGGCTCACAGAACGGAATTCTCTGCTGGCCTCAGGTGGAATTTTACGAGCTTCGCCCAAGCGAGGTCATAAAATCCCACAAAAGATATTTATTTAAGGTCGCTGCCATTTCTGTTATTTCCCCGTTATAATTTCTTAGTCTCTGTCTCCAAGGGATCCACATTTACTTTCAACAATATTTTTTACATACTTGCAAGAGATCTTATAACCTGTCTTATATATTTCTTGCTATTTACTCTCATTTTATTTTCTTCCAGTAATCAATTTCTTGGTCATTCTTTGCTGATTTATAAAACAATTCCCATGATCTTTAATCTTGCCACATTTTGCCCTCTTTAACAACATTGTAAACTTCTTTTATACTATCCATAATATCTCTAGTTAGCCATGGTTAACTTTTCCAATGGTGCTTTATTTCGTAAGGGAACATATATTCTTTGAGAATTATGAATAATTTATTTAAATGTTTGCCAGGGCATGCCTACCATCATGTTTTTAACCTAATTTCCCAAACTAGCTCATACCTCTAAAAATTGGCTTTCTTTACGCTCAAGACTCTGGTTCAGTGGTTTTCAACCAGTGTGAGAACTATCTAAGTGTGCTGTGAAATTTTGTACAAAGGTAATGAAAAATCAATGTTTCATCTTAAACAATATTCAATCCAACCAAAATTACAACTCATAAAACTCATGAAAATTGATCATCAAATGGTATCGGTCTTTTGATTCTAAAACGTGAACATTCTAAACGCAGGTGGCCGAAGGGTGAAATTGAGATGACGTGATAGTTTTTACTGGTCACCTTAGAAACCATTTGCATCCTTTTTATTGATGGTAAAACAACAAGCTAGCAGATGCAGCCAAATTATCCGTATCCACATTTCTTTGCTGGATCTATTTTATATCCCCTGATCTAAGAAGAAATTGACAAATTTGATTCCTCCGCTTATTCAATCGTTGATGAAACATTAAACCCCAAGAGAAAAAAAACCAAGAGACATTCAGAGACAGTATAATGAGAGCCAACTAGCCTTTGGATTTTCGGGGACAGGAGATAGCCCTTGCCTGAATGTCTCACATGCAGAGCTATGCTGCAAAAGAGATCAACAAAATTCTACTGTCTGATAATACAGTTAAATGGCCAATTGACAAAATGTCAGCTGATATAGAGGAGGTACAGCAGAAGAAGTTAGCGACTATTAGGAAGTTTGCTTTGCAGATTGATGGGTTCACCAATATAAGCAAACTCTGCCAGCTGCTGGCCAACATTCGGTACGTTGATGGAGACTCCATTCAGGAGGATTTCTTTTTTGGAAAAGACCAGTCATGCAACTGGTGAGGAAATATTTCTGGTAACTGATACCTGAAGGAAAACTAACTGACCTGGGCTATGTGTTGTAGCAATTGCACTGACGGAACAGCCTCCATGATGGGAAAAAGATTTGTCAGTAAGGTGAATGAGCAAAATCCTGTAAAGCTCTTGTGGCCAAAACACTGCCACCAGAGTTCTCTGCAGTATTAGAGCAAGCTATGAAAATCATGAATCACATAAAATCACATTTGTTCACTATTTTGTGTGCAGAGATGGGGGCCGAGCATCAGAGTTTACTGTTACACACTGAGGTGCAATGGTTATCACGGGAGAAATTTCTCTCCCATGTTCATAAGCTCTGGTGAGAACTGATAAAGTTTTCCAACAATGCATGAACTGCCTTTAAGGAGTTACTATCTGATAATTACCGGTTGGCTAAGCTTGCATATCATGCAGCTATCTGGATGAGCTGAATGCTAAAATGCAGGGAAAGAATGAGACAATCCTGACCATCACAGATAAACTTCAAGGTTTCAGGTCTTTGGTAAGAGACATTGGCAGGGGCTTCACTTGAAATATTTCCACTAACATCATCAGCGACAGATGCAGCTGTCAAGTCTCATATTCAAACATCTTAAAATGCTGCAAGAGAAGTTTGAATGCTACTTCCCTCCACAAATATGGAAAGCTATGACTGGATAGATGATCTGTTTATTTCACTTTCTTCCAATTCATCACAAATGTTGACATTAAAAGAAAAAAATGAATCCGCTCAGCTGTGGATGGATCACAGAGTGAAGCTGAAATTTGGAGAGGTGTCTCTGGGTGTGTTTTGGCAGACTGCAGGACATGAATATCCGACAGCCTCTGACCATGCTATTGCTGTACTCTTGCCATTTCCGACAGCATACCTACTTCCATGAGTGTTTTCAGCCCTTTTTTATTTTGCAGCTACATTCTTGTTAATTCTGCAGTATTAGGCCATTTAACTGTATTATCAGACAGTAGAATTTTGTTGATCTCTTTTGCAGCATAGCTCTGCATGTGAGACATTTAGGCAAGGAGTATCTCTGATTTTCTGGGCTATGATCCTTTCATCCTACTCTTCTCATCCTTTATTGAACAGTTACTCCACCTCCCTTTCCATTTATCTATCTTTTCTAAGTAATATTTTGTGTGTGTGATCAAAATGAATGACTGCTTCATCAAAAACTTTTTTTAAGTATGATGGCTGGAAACTCTCTATTTTAATTATAGAAACCACCTACTCGGGCCAAATCTAGCATTGCATAATATCAAACCATTTCCTATTTTTTCTACAGTACAGAATTCTGAACCCAGGACAAGTTTTCAATATCTGTGCATTGATTAATTCTTTGTATGCTACTATAAGGATATTTTACAGTTTTGGTGTTTTAAAAAATGTTGATGATTTGTTTTAAATTAATTCAAGGAATCTTTTTAGAGCTAATCCTGTCACAACTTGATTGAAGCCTAAAAATCTTGGCTACGTTATCAACAATAGGCCATCTGTTGTACTAAAATATTTTAAATTGTCCAATAATTTTCAACACTGGCATACATGAAAAGCAACAGGAGGGAGCGCTGGTCAGTGGAGCAAGATTTGCGAGTGGCTCTCTCTCTCTCATCAATTCCTCCCCGGATCAAAAGGTGCATACCAGCAGCTCCAGGTTTCCCACTAACCCCATAAGTTGCTATTTACTCTAATTGGCATTTTGCTCTGATCCATTGATTTTCAATTGTTTATCAGTTCAATTATTTAATAAAAATTATACTTTAAAAAATATGTCACAGATATGAAATTCGTAACGCGAAAAGGTGAAATTCGGAGGCCTGAACTGAGTGCTTGCATGTGGAACAGATTTATGGATATGAATAGTTAGAAGTAGTTGAGTTGAGCAAATTTTGAAAATGTGTGTGCTCGCTATCAAAGGCAGTGTAATCTATGATGCATTTGATCCTTATTTAGCTTGTATGCACTATGTTGCAAACCTCCCTATTAAGACCGTAACTATAGTAAATGTGACGTTTATGAGCAATCGATTCAGGTTAAAAAAAGGTGGATGTGCCAGGAATTGTTTGTCTCATTGAAGTGTGCCATGATGCTGAAAGGTTGGGAACCACTGCTCTAGTTTGGGACTCATCATCACTCTCAAACTTAATATGAAATCCAAGATATTATGACCCCATGAGAATTCTTTTACTGATTAACTGTGTCTCATTGCACAATACGAGGTCTAAAATAGCCTATTCCCTAATTGGTTCTTCAACATAATGGTCTGGAAAATTACCTCAAATTCATTCCCTGTCCTCCAATCTACTTTGTCAATTTGGTTCACCCAGTCTATATGAAGATTAATGTTTCCCATGATTATTGCATTACTCTTGTTACATTTCATCTGATTTCCTGAATTTAGACTGTGTCCAGCACTATGAATACTGTTGATGTGGAGTTGTCGGCGTTGGACTGGGTTAGGCACAGTAAGTAGTTTCACAACACCAGGTTAAAATCCAACAGATATATTTGGTAGCACGAGCTTTCAGAACGTTGCCCCTTCATCAGGCTACGCTCTGAAAGCTCGTGCTACCAAATAAACCTGTTGGACTTTAACCTGGTGTTATGAGACTACTTGCTATGAATACTGTTAGAGGTCCTATGAACTACTTCCATGAGTGTTTTCAGCTCTTTTTTATTTTGCAGCTACATTCTTGTTAATTCTGCAAGGGGATGAAATGGTTAGAGGCACAGACAGGCGGTTCTGTGGGCGTGAACGAGACTCCAGGATGGTAGTCTGCCTCCCTGGTGCCGGGGTCCTGGATGTCTCTGAGTGGGTAGGAAGCATCCTAAAAAAGGCGGGTAACCAGACAGACGTCATTGTCCACGTTGGTGCAAATGACGTAGGCAGAAAGAGCAGGGAGGTCCTGCGAGAGCAATTCAGGGAGTTGGGTAGTAGGCTAAAAAGCAGGGCCTCTAGGGTAGCGATCTCAGGAATACTCCCAGTGCCACAAGCTAGTGAGGCTAGGAACAGGGAGACTGCACAGCTGAATGCGTGGCTAAAGGACTGGTGCAGGAGGGAGGGTTTTGAATTTGTAGATCACTGGGAAGTCTTCAAGAGAGGATGGCACCTGTACAAGAAGGACGGGTTGCACCTAAACTGGACGGGTACGAATATCCTCGCTGGGAGTTTTGCTAGTGTGGTTCAGGTGGGTTTAAACTAATGTGGCAGGGGGGTGGGGAGCAGAACAATAAGTCAATAAGCATAGAGGCTGGGGACGAGGTTAGGACCAAGACAAGGCTATCTAAGAGGAAGAGCATTCTGGGGGAGGATGACCTCAGTGGGCCTGGAGGTCTGGAGTGCATCTGCTTCAATGCAAGACAGACGAGCTTAGAGCCTTAATGCTTGCGCAGAACTTGGATGTGGTTACAGTGACGGAGACTTGGTTAAAAGAAGGACAGGACTGGCAGCTGAATATTCCGGGGTACAAGTGTTTTAGGCGAGACAGAGAAGGGGCGAGGAGAGGTGGGGGAGTAGCAATGCTGGTTAGGGAGCATATTACAGCGGTACAGAGGGTGGACAATATGGAAGGGTCAGGTAACGAGTCACTGTGGGTGGAGCTCAGAAACAGGAAGAGTGCAGTCACTATGCTGGGGGTATACTACAGGCCTCCCAACAGCCCACGGGAAGTTGAGGAACAGATATGTAAGGAGATTCTGGACAGGTGCAGAAAAAATAGGGTTGTTGTAGTGGGAGACTTTAATTTCCCTCACATAGACTGGAAATCCCTTAGGGCTGGCTGCCTGGACAGGGAAGAATTTATAAAATGCGTACAGGAAGGTTCTTTGGAACAATATGTTGACAGTCCAACTAGAGAGGGGGCTATACTGGACCTAGCACTGGGGAATAAGCCTGGTCAGGTCATCAAAGTTGCAGTAGGGGAACATGTGGCAAATAGTGACCACAATTCTGTAAACTTTAGGATAGTAATGGAAAAAAATGAGTGTTGTCCTATGGGTAAGGTGCTGAATTGGGGGAAGGCTAACTACAGCCGGATTAGGCAGGATTTGGTGGCTGTTGATTGGGAGAGGCTGTTCGAGGGTAAATCTACATCTGGCATGTGGGAGTCTTTTAAGGAGCAGTTGGTAGGACTGCAGGACAGGCACGTGCCTGTAAAGAGGAAAGATAGGAAAAGTAGGATTCGAGAGCCGTGGATAACCAGTGAAATTGTGGGTCTAATCAAAAAGAAAAAAGAGGCATACATGAGGTCCGGGCAGCTAAAGGCAGATGGAGCACTGGAGGAATACAGAGAAAGTAGAAAAGAACTCAAACAGGGACTTCGAAGGGCAAAAAGGGTCACGAAATGTCCTTGGCAGACAGGATCAAGGAGAATCTTAAGGCATTTTATGCATACGTTAGGAACAAGAGGGTTGTTAGGGAAAGAATCGGACCTCTCAGGGACAAAGGAGGGGAATTATGCTTAGAACTGAAGGAAGTAGGTGAGATCCTAAACGAAGACTTTGCATCAGTATTCACAAAGGAGAGGGACATGTTGACTGGTAGTGTCTCAGAGAGATGTGTTGACCTGTTAGAAAAAATCTCAATTACAAGGGAGGATGTGTTAGGTTTTTTAGGAAACATTAAGACAGACAAATCCCCAGGGCCAGATGGCATCTATCCTAGACTCCTCAGGGAGGCGAGAGATGCAATTGCTGGGCCTCTAACAGAAATCTTTGTCTCTTCACTGGACACAGGTGAGGTCTCAGAGGATTGGAGGATAGCAAATGTGGTCTCGTTATTTAAGAAGGGTAGCAAGGATAACCCGGGTAATTATAGGCCGGTGAGCTTGACGTCTGTGGTAGGGAAGGTGTTGGAGAAGATTCTTAGAGATAGGATATATGCGCATTTAGAACTGAATAATCTCATTAGCGATAGACAGCATGGTTTTGTACGAGGGAGGTCATGCCTCACAAATTTGGTTGAGTTTTTTGAGGAGGTGACAAAAACGATTGACGAGGGGAGGGCCGTGGATGTTGTCTATATGGATTTTAGTAAAGTGTTTGACAAGGTTCCTCATGGCAGGCTGGTGCAAAAGGTTAAATCTCACGGGATAAAAGGTGAGCTAGCTAGATGGGTGGAGAACTGGCTTAGCCATAGAAAGAAGTCTCACAACACCAGGTTGAAGTCCAACAGGTTTATTTGGTAGCAAATACCATAAGCTTTCGGAGCAGAGCTCCTTCGTCGAACGTTGGACGAAGGAGCTCTGCTCCGAAAGCTTATGGTATTTGCTACCAAATAAACCTGTTGGACTTTAACCTGGTGTTGTGAGACTTCTTACTGTGCTTACCCCAGTCCAACGCTGGCATCTCCACATCATGATTAGCCATAGAAGACAGAGGGTAGCAGTGGAGGGGTCTTTTTCCGGTTGGAGGTCTGTGACTAGTGGTGTTCCGCAGGGCTCTGTACTGGGACCTCTGCTGTTTGTGATATATATAAATGATTTGGAGGAAGATGTAACTGGTGTGATCAGTAAATTTGCGGACGACACGAAGATTGCTGGAGTTGCGGATAGTGATGAACATTGTCAGAGAATACAGCAGGATATAGATAGTCTGGAACATTGGGCGGAGAAATGGCAGATGGAATTTAATCCAGATAAATGCGAAGTGATGCATTTCGGTAGATCTAATGTAAGGGGGAGCTATGCAATAAATGGCAGAACCATCAGGAGTATAGACACACAGAGAGACCTGGGTGTACAAGTCCACAGATCCTTAAAGGTGGCAGCACAGGTGGAGAGGGTGGTCAAGAAGGCATATGGCATGCTTGCCTTTATTGGACGGGGCATAGAATATAAAAGTTGGCATATGATGTTGCAGCTGTATAGAACGATGGTTAGGCCACATTTGGAATACTGCGTCCAGTTCTGGTCACCACACTACCAGAAGGATGTGGAGGCTTTGGAGAGAGTACAGAGAAGGTTTACTAGGATGTTGTCTGGTATGGAGGGTCTTAGCTATGAGGAGAGATTGGATAAACTGGGGTTGTTCTCCCTGGAAAGATGGAGGATGAGGGGCGGCCTAATAGAGGTGTATAAAATTATGAAGGGCATAGATAGGGTGAACAGTGAGAAGCTTTTTCCCAGGTCGGAGGTGATGAACACAAGGGGTCATGGGTTCAAGGTGAGGGGGGCAAGGTTCAACACAGATGTCAGGGGGACGTATTTTACACAGTGGGTGGTGGGGGCCTGGAATGCACTGCCAAGCAAGGTGATTGAGGCGGACACGCTGGGATCGTTTAAGACTTATCTAGATAGCCACATGAACAGACTGGGAATAGAGGGATACAAAAGAATGGTCTGGTGGGCACATGAGCGGTGCAAGCTTGGAGGACCGAAGGGTCTGTTCCTGTGCTGTTTTGTTCTTTGTTCTTTGATTTTCTGGGCTATGATCCTTCCATCCTACTCTTCTCATCCTTTATTAAACGGTTACTCCACCTCCCTTTCCATTTATCTATCTTTCCGAAGTAATACTTTGTGTGTGTGTGATCAAAATGAATGACTGCTTCATCAAAAACTTTTTTTAAGTATGATGGCTGGAAACTCTCTATTTTAATTATAGAAACCACCTACTCAGGCCAAATCTAGCATTGCATAATATCAAACCATTTCCTATTTTTTCCTACAGTACAGAATTCTGAACTCAGGACAAGTTTTCAATATCTGTGCATTGATTAATTCTTTGCATGCTACTATAAGGATATTTTACAGTTTTGGTGTTTTAAAAAATGTTGATGATTTGTTTTAAATTAATTCAAGGAATCTTTTTAGAGCTAATCCTGTCACAACTTGATTGAAGCCTAAAAATCTTGGCTATCTTATCAACAATAGGCCATCTGTTGTACTAAAATATTTTAAATTGTCCAATAATTTAAATTAAGCCATTAAGCAAAATGGGAATACGGTTCTTAAAAAGAAAAGACAATTCATAATGAAACAACTTTTGATTTTTAAAAATTAGAGTGTAAACAGAATTAGAGTTGTTTATCCCAGTAAAAGGTTTAAAATTGTAAATTAATAAATAAAATTTGCTGACTTTCTGATCCCTTGTGACTTGTTAATCATTGAATTCCTCACAGTCAACTCTGATCTAATTGTTTTTGTATATGAATTGTTATTTTTTCAGCCCTGTAATCGACTTAATCGTGAGCCCTACCCTACAGGTTCCTCTATAGCGTTCAATACTGACTATAAGGCAGCACTTATTCTGCGGCCTGGTGTGGACCAGGAAGAGAGCAAGAAACAGGTGAGACCTTTACACTTCAAGCTGATTTGAACAAAATCTCGGGCTGACAACCCATTGATTCCTTGGTCCATCTTGTGCATCAATTTGACCTTTATGAAGTGAAAAAAGGCCGCTTATTGTTACCATTAGGAGAGTGGATTAAAGGGAAGCAAAAGTCCCTCAACATCTCTATTGGATCCCTTGTATACTTCCTAATAGCATGCACCATGTTGAATTGATTGTGGAAGGTGTATGATCTGGACAAACTTTCTACTAACAGACCCAGTAAACCAAGAGAAAAACTTGGTTTGGAGCATTTGGATTTTTGTTCCAAGTATACAGGAAGCAGTCTCTTGAAGTTTACTTTTCTCATTTTGTATGATATATACATTTTCTGAGAAGTTGCAATGACTGTTGGATTGGCACTCCTCTCCTATTTACTTACCTTGCATTGAAGCTCTGCATTTTTGCCTGGACTTCTGAATTGGGGCTCCTCAGAAATGTGGAATGTAGAATCCTCCTTTGTAGTGCAGCAGTGTCAGGGGAAGCCAAACCAAACTCCTTTTTATGGCACGAGTTGCCTTATACTGGTGGGTTTAAATGTCCAAAAGCCATGATGACAAGCTACAGAGAGAAGTGTAAGCTATGTAGGTGAGGGCGTAGGGTGTTGTGGGTAGGGGTAGTGTCCAGGCACAGGGTTCAGGGATGTAGTCAGGTGGAGGGGGGACTGGAGTCAGGAGGTCAGTAGTATGATCATCCAGGAGCTACAACTTGTTTTAAGCTTTCTAACTTTCTAATTCAATTCTTCTAATTATTCTGCTAAGTAAGTCATAACCATCCAAAGTTTTTAACTCAGAGTTTCAGAGTGTTCAAATATGGGATAATTTCCCATCAGAAGTCCAAACTTCCCAGGCAATTCCTGTATAGTCGATGTGTGGAAACTTCTGAGAATTCCCCAGCACGTTTGGGAGATAGCTCCAGGGAATGACCACATGGATATCGGAAGTTCTGTCAAAATGTGCAAGTGCTTATGGCTGAGAGGTTAACCAATAAGTAGCTGAGCAGAAATGGTCCCTGCTTCTGTTTGTGCTGAGTTAGTTAACCTGAGATTAGGTGGTGGCAGAGCAACTAAAATTGGACACAGCAATCCTGGGGTCAGAGAAGGGTCCTAAGAGTTCCAGTTTTGACCCAGCAATAGTGAAGGAATTGTGATTTAGTTCCAGGTCAAGAATGGTGTGGGATGTGGAGGGATACTTGTAAGTGATTGTGTTCCATATATCTCCTATCCTTGTCCTTCTAGATGGTGGAGATTGCAGATTTGGAAGATGCTATTGGAGGAGACTTGATGAGTTGCTCTAGTGCTTCTTGTAAATGGTGTACACTGCTGCCACTTTGCATGAGTGGTGGAGGGAGTGAATGTTTTAAAGTGGTGAACAACATGCCTATCAAGTGGGATGCTTTCTCCTAGATGATGTACAGTAGAGTCTCTTGAGTGTTGTTGAAGCTGCACTGATCCAAGAGAGTGAAAAGGTGTTCCATTATACCCCTGACTTGTGCCTTATAGATAGTGGAAGGTTTTTAGAGAGACAGGAGGTAAATTATTCGCCACAGAATTCCCAGCCTCTGATCTCCTCTTTTAGCCACAGTATTTTTTATGGCTATTCCAATTCCTTTTCTGGTCAAAGTTAACCTGTAGGATGTTGAGGGCGAGGACACAGCTGAGCTGAAATAGGCTTGACTGCTTTTGTTCTTTGGAATAATCTGGTGGAATTGACAGGATTTCTTTTCTTTTGCCAAATAAAACACCTCCCAGAAAAGGAAACCGGGTTAGAAGCTGACTAAAGCTTAATAAGCTGTCCTGTATTGCAGTCAAGATAACAACTGTCATATGTTCAATCTGCCTCAGTGCAGTAGATGCTTTCTACTCATGAAAATGGCTCAAGAACCTGTTTAATGTGGTGTCACGTTACACTTTCAAAGGACAATCATTTGCATCAGGTCTGGTTGTTTCTCAACCAAGCTTCATGTAATTTGCAGATACTCAAATAATGCAGGTATATTTCTGATTGATCTGTTTCCAGCGTGGTAACCAGTATTTGATGTACCGTCGCCTCTTCATGGACATTGAACGAGAACAGGTGAAAGAACATCAACGCCAGCGGGAGCATGAGAAAAGGATAGCAAAGTGAGTGATACATTTAGTTGAGGCAGTGCTGAAACTCAAACTCAGCAACTTAACTGCTGCCTGAACTTGGGAAACTGCTGGTCATGCTGCAATCCTCAGTATAATTCACTTCAGAATGTTTAGCTTATAAAAATATTTAATACCACTTGTCCACAAATGAGCAAATCGTTTCATATTTAAATTCTAATAGAAGACTAAATATGCTATTGTTAAGGACCAAGGTATTTTATGAAGTTAGCCAAGACCCTAACTTTTACTTTTGATTTTGGCATTAGGGTGAGCATAAGGTGTTTCACTCCAGGTATGATTCAAGTGACTCACTAGGAAGCTTTCATCAAAACAAACTTTATTTAAGAACACAGTTAGAATATAACAAAAAGAATTAGCATAACTTTTACTAATTAAAATACTTAAACCTGACAAAGTATTATTCTTAACAGCTAACTATCTCTATTGTTCCAATTTAGCAGTATCCTTAACAGACATGAATCAGTTAGCACAGAAACCAAAGATGCTTATGTAGGTACTAAGTTTCCAGTCTTTGACACTTCTGGAGACTAATCCAGACAGACCCTTGTCTTCTAATTCTCATACAGCAAGTTCCAGAGAGAGAGGTCCATCCCCAAACAGTAAAATCTCAGAGAAAAAGGCTTATTTTTAGGCAGTCTCCCCTTCAGACAGAGCAACAGATACAGAGAAAGCAAACTCTGTCTAAAAATCCCAAAAACAGACTCCCTTGAGTTCACTGTGAAAGTCTAGTTGTACCTGATCATTGACCTTGCCTGTCAATCAAGCCCCACTCTGAAATATCCCAGGGAAAAATATAAAACAACAGAACTCTGCATTAGTTCAGATTAAAACAAACACTGCATCAATAAGGATCAATTATGTTGCTACAATAACAATTCAGTGCAGCGGGATCCAGACACAACATCTCCGATAATAAAAACAAACTGCTACAACAAATCCTGCACAAAAACATTTCTTAAAGCCACAGTATCGTCTCGCTATTGAATTTGTCAGAGTCATATAAATCAGAGAATGATGCAGCACTGAAAGCGGCCAAATGAGCACCAATTATTTTTTAAAACAATTCAATTAGTATCATTCTTCTGTTCTCAGGCCATCTCCCTGTGATTTGTTTTTCCTTCACATATTCATCCTTTGAAAGCTACTATTGAATCTTTATCCATCACCCTATCAGGCTATGCATTCCAAATCCCAAGCACTTGTTGCGTAAAATTTTTTTTACTCCACTCTGGTACTTTTGCAAATCACCTTGAATCCGTGCCCTTAGATTCCTTATTGTTCAGCCATCAGAAACCGTTTTCTTTGTTTACTGCATCAATGCATGATTACAAATACCTCTAACAAGTCTCTTAGCTTGCTCTGCTCGAAGGAGAACAGTCCCCTGAAGCCAGAGAGCTTCAAGTTTTTAGCTGTCCAGATCACCAACAACCTGTCCTGGTCTCTTTCTCTCTCTCCCCCCTACCACCGACACTATAGTTAACAAAGCCCGCCAACGCCTCTACTTTCTCAGAAGACTAAGGAAATTTGGCATGTCAGCTACGACTTTCACCAACATTTATAGATGCGCCATAGAAAGCATTCTTTCTGGTTGTATCACAGCTTGGTATGGCTCCTGCTCTGCCCAAGATCGCAAGAAACTACAAAAGGTCGTGAATGTAGTCCAATCCATCAGGCAAACCAGCCTCCCATCCATTGCCTCTGTCTACATTTCCCGCTGCCTCAGCAAAGCAGACAGCATAATTAAGGACTCCACACACCCCGGACATTCTCGCTTGCGCCGCCTTCCATCGGGAAAAAGATACAGAAGTCTGAGGTCATTTACCTGCCGACTCAAGAACAGCTTCTTCCCTGCTGCCATCAGACTTGAATGGACCTACCTTGCATTAAGTTGATCTTTCTCTACACCCTAGCTGTGACTGTAACACTACATTCTGCACTCTTTTGTTTTCTTCTCCATGAACGGTATGCTTTGTCTGTATAGCATGCAAGAAACAATACTTTTCACTGCATACTAATACATGTGACAATAAATCAATTGCAAACATCTTTGCCAATCATGCAGTGAGTCAGAAGATTTGCATTTATAAAGCATTACATTGTGTTGTTGATGTCTCAACAAATAATAAATTCAGTGAATGACTTTGGAAAACAAAAGGCAATGACAGCATGTACTGTGCTTTGCCTATAAATTACAAGTTTCACATTTGCTCAGGCTTATTCATGTTCATATGCCCACACCAACCTTGAGCCTTTAACTCAATTCGGTATCCATGTTTCTTTAAAAATTTTGCTCAGAATTAAGGAAGAGAAGGAGAAACTAAGGGAGGCTGAAGAGAAAAGGATGCTTAAGCTAACTCATCAGAAAGCGCGAGTGGCTGAAAGTGGAAGAATTGCTCAGTTGAAGGAAGAGGAGAAACAGAAGAGAGCAGAAAAAGTCAAAGCCCAACGAAACAGAGAGAGTACCAGGTATGCTGAGAATTCTGCCTTTCACAGGAATCAAGGTGTTTTATAGTTATGCAGAAAAAGGAAGGAAATAAACCCACAAGATCAAATTAATCTTTGCTTCACACCTTTGTAGTAGTTAATATGCATGCAGATAGTTTGAAATAAATATTTCTGATGGTGTTGCAGAGTGTTCTTGCTGGAGAACTGATTTTGGACTTCTCTGTTTAATGCCAAAGTCATAATGCAACAGAAGGGTTATCAGATTGTCTTGAGGTCTGTGTTATTGATTTCTCTGTATACTGTAGTAATGGTACATCTTTAGCCTTTTCTTGTTAAGTGAGGAAGTACATTTCAATTTGGATGCCATGACCACTGAGCTCTTGAATTAAGACTGGCCATAATGCAATGGTTAGTTCAAACAATAAAAGTCATTATAATAAGTTCCAGTGAATACTGCTGATAACTTTAATTGATAAGTTGTATAGAAAAAGATCTGTGACCACATATTTCCATTTTAGAAGTGGGAAATTGATATAGAATAGTTCATATTTATAATTGGAAGTTTCACTTGGTAGAATAACAAGACTGAAATTATTAGTAAGGTAAAGTATGGGAATTGTACCATCTGGAGAAAATTAATTTAAATGACAAAAGAAGCTCATTAAATTTGATCTGATATATGGAGTTGTATTTGGTAAGGCAGAAAATAGTGGAATGTCTTGTAGAAAGGATAATTAGAAGTGAGTATTGGAACAGAGATTTGGGGTTCAAATGTCTGTAACCTGGATACAAAGCTTGGGACTATAGCACTTTTGCATCCTCCAACAAAACAGGCTAGCACATGCCTGATTTTTGTATAACTAATAAATCTGTTACATCTGATATTCGGTGCTGTGAATCCTATTGACTGGAGGAATCAATTATAAATAAGAAAATGATATCCCCCCCCCCCCCCAAAACCCTGTGTTTTCAACATCTTGACAGTTGGGACTAATAGGCTTTTGCCTCAAGGTAGTTTAACTTTTTGAATTCAGATTGATTTTGTGTATCAGTTGGTGAGAAATAGCCTCAGTTTTTACTTGCTTCACAGGAATTCACTGAACTAGTTGCAGATGTTCTGCTGTGCACACTTTTAACTGTATTGTGATGTTTCATGCTATTAATTTAAGTTTGCTGCAGTTTCTAAGATTACGAAATGCTATTCCCTGCAGTGCATAATGCAGTTAGGTAGGGGGAAATATCTGTATTTTGTCAGGTTGGAGTAGCTTTAGCTGATGAGAGTTGATAGTTAAAATGCTATACCAGTAAAAAAAGTATCAATTAAAAATAAAGTAAAACAATTTATTCAGTGCCTTCTTGCTTATATAGCTGGAAAAAAATGGAAAAGACAAGCTCACCAACAGATTATCAACATCTGAAAATAGGAGACTTTCAGAATATTTTCCCAAACATTTACTAAATATTTTATCATTTTAGATGGGTGGATCTGAAATATAATTTAAGTGTTTTCTGTGTTATACTCAGCTTTATATGTCTTCTATATATCTACAAGGAAAGGCTGAGCAACTGATCAGTTACCTAATGATAAACTGCTTAAAGTTCTAATGATCTAGTTATTTAGGATTGCAACGGGATCTTGATCAATTGGACCAGTGGGCCGATGAATGACAGATGGAATTTAATTTAGATAAATGTGAAGTGATGCATTTTGGTAGACCGAATCAGGGCAGGACTTACTCAGTTAATGGTAGGATGTTGGGGAGAATTATAGAACAACGAGATCTAGGAGCACAGGTTCATAGCTCCTTGAAAGTGAAGTCACAGGTGGACAGAGTGGTGAAGAAGGCATTCGGCATGCTTGGTTTCATTGGTCAGAACATTGAATACAGGAGTTGGAACGTCTTGTTGAAGCTGTACAAGACACTTGGAATACTGTGTACAGTTCTGGTCACCCTATTATAGAAAGGATATTATCAAACTAGAAAGAGTGCAGAAAATATTTACTGGGATGCTACTGGGACTTGATGATTTGAGTTATAAGGAGAGGCTGGATAGACTAGGACTTTTTTCCCTGGAGCATAGGAGGCTTAGGGGTGCTCTTATAGAGGTCTATAAAATAATGAGTTGCATAGATCAGCATCTTTTCCCAAAGGTAGGGGCGTCTAAAACTAGAGGGCATAGGTTTAAGGTGAGAAGGGAGAGATACAAAAGAGTACAGACAAGCAATTTTTTCACACACAGGGTGGTGAGTGTCTGGAATGAGCTGCCAGGGGCAGTCATAGAGGTGGGTACAATTTTGTCTTTTAAAAAGCATTTAGTAGTTACATGGGTAAGATGGTATAGAGGGATATGGGCCAAACGTGGGCAATTGGGACTAGCTTAATGGTTAAAAACTGGGCGGCATGGACAAATTGGGCCGAAGGGCCTGTTTCCATGCTGTAAACCTCTATGACTCTGTGACTGCTGAGCAGCACTATATTCAACACTGCTTACTGGCCCTGAATTGAAATGAGATGTTGGCAGCCAGGGTAGAAAACTCGAGATTCCAGCCAAAACTGAGGAGTACAATTGTGTGTGTATGTGGATGAGTTTTAGGTGAGTTGGAATTGAGCAATGTATCTTTATGATCGCTAACAACGGATAATACTTGCTTTTGGCAGAGTGAATCAAGCTGCTTCAACTCTGCTTTCTTGCCATCATTAATGTATTGCAGATACATAGAAGCCTTAAGAGCACAGATGATGGAGAGGATTAAATTGCAAAACACAGATCTACCTCCGCTCTGTTGCTGTGGAACCGATTTCTGGGACTCGCATCCAGACAAGTGTGCGAACAACTGTGTCTTCTATAAAAACCCTAAAGGTACACAAACTGGATAATAATACTTATTAGAACAATATTTATTTCTTCCAAATACCTAATTTAGAATAGTGGATACTCGTGAGGAATATTAAAGGCTATCTGATTGAAAGTTGTGTGAGGGACTGATGCTGAACTCTGCACAATGTTAAAGCATTGGATTTTACATACATAAGAACATACAAATTAGGAGGTCATTTGGCCCCTTGAGCCTGCTCTGCCATTCAATGAGATCATGGCTAAAATACAGATGAATTCCCCATTTTCTTAAGAATTGAAAGATTATTTTGGGTTCTGCCTTTTCAAGGTTTAATGAGGTGCCTAAATTGCATCTTTGGACCTTTCCAAATACACTAATCCATAGTATATCAGTAATTAACCAAACTGATCACAACAGGATAGTATTATGCACTAAATGAACTGTAACTTAACTCTTTGCCAGAGTCACAAAAGACAACGTTGCACACTGCTGTACTACTTGAATTAACATCAGTTATGATGACGCAACACCAGCAAAACACTAAGCATTGATCGTGGGAAAATATTTGAATATTTAAAATCAACCGTGAGAAATTCAGTTGTTGTTGACATAATTTAATTGTGGCAATAACTTGAATTTCGCTTGAGAGTGTTGATAACATTCAATGATCAAGATTACAGTATGGTTTTGCAGGATTAGTTTAACAGTCTTATTTTAAACATATTTGTAAAGTTCCACCAATGAGGCAATTGCATTTATGGACTGAAAGAAAGGTGTGCAAGTTCTGCAGTAGACGTTGACAGCTGTCACGCTCCAGGCTCATGTCTAGAGGCATGAACAGAGTCTATTATTATCACCCTTTGTCTAGTTTTACTGGGTTTAGCAATTAATTTTCTGCTATTAAACTGCACTTTTCTGTGTTCAGAAACTTTAACTATTAAAATACTGAGTTGCCATCAACTATTATTTATTATTTGATTTATTAGTGTCACATGTATTAGTATACAGTGGAAAGTATTGTTTCCTGCTTGCTATACAGACAAAGCATATCGCGCATAGAGAAGGAAACGAGAGGGTGCAGAATGTAGTGTTACAGTCACAGCTAGGGTGTGGAGAAAGATCAACTTAATGCAAGGTAGGTCCATTCAAAAGTCTGACAGCAGCAGGGAAGAAGCTGTTCTTGAGTCGGTTGGTACGTGACCTCAGACATTTGTATCTTTTTCCCGACAGAAGAAGGTGGAAGAGAGAATGTCCGGGGTGCGTGGGGTCCTTAATTATGCTGGCTGCTTTGCCGAGGCAGTGGGAAGTGTAGACAGAGTCAATGGATGGGAGGCTGGTTTGCGTGATGATTTGTGCTACATTCATGACCTTTTGTAGTTCCTTGCGGTCTTGGGCAGCGCAGGAGCCATACTAAGCTGTGATACAACCAGAAAGAATGCTTTCTATGGTGCATCTGTAAAAGTTGGTGAGAGTCATAGCTGACATGCCAAATTTCCTTAGTCTTCTGAGAACGTAGAGGCGTTGGTGGGCTTTCTTAACTATAGTGTCAGCATGGGGAGACCAGGACAGGTTGTTGGTGATCTGGACACCTAAAAACTTGAAGTTCTCGACCCTTTCTCCTTCATCCCCGTTGATGTAGCCAGGGGCATGTTCTCCTTTACGATTCCTGAAGTCAATGACAATCTCCTTCATTTTGTTGACATTAAGGGAGAGATTATTGTTGCCGTACCAGTTCACCAGATTCTCTATCTCATTCCTGTATACTGTCTCATCATTGTTTGAGATCCGACCCACTAAGGTGGTGTCGTCAGCAAACTTGAAAATCAAGTTGGAGGGGAATTTGGCCACACAGTCATAGGTGTATAAGGAGTATAGTAGGGGGCTGAGAACACAGCCTTGTGGGACATCGGTGTTGAGGATGATTGTGGAGGAGGCGTTGTTGCCTATCCTTACTGATTGTGGTCTACACCAGTTGAATCATAGAATTCCTACATTGCAGGAAGAGGCCATCCGGCCCATCAAGTCTGCACCGATACTCCGAAAGGGCATCCCTTCCAGGCTCTGTCCTATCTCCATAACCCCGTGCATTTACAATGGCTAATCTGCCTAACCTACACATCCTTGGACGCTAAAGGATAGTCCATCTACCTAACCTGCACATCTTTGGGTTTGAAATAAAAGATTACCCTTTCTGAATTTCCAATTTTCACTATTAAACTGTCCCTTAGTTTTTGGAGAGCTGAAAATTGTGGCAATTTCTGAATTATTTGTGCATTAAATGAGGTAAAAGTGTTAACTTGGAAATTTGGTGGGAATGTCTGGTAAATTTTCTCAATTGATAATTTAGATTAGCTGTCAGACTTTTACTTAGAGCTTTAAGATTGCAAGCTAGCTGAGGAGCCTAATTAACAGAAATGAACCTGCTGTGGCAGTAATCTGAAATTAACTGAAAGTGAATAGGTGTTAAACACTAACAGGAAGCTGATTTAACAGTTGTCCCTTGAGTGTGAGTCATCAGCTCTGTATAAATGTCTACAGGTTTTGGTATCACACTGTGTGGTGAGGCCTGAGTGTAATAAATTAAGTGGGCTAACTTGGAAATTTGGGGTACGAAGGTGCAGAATTTTAAATCATTTTTCAGCTTTCAGAAGCTGGTGAATGTTCAAGGCTTTAACTGGGTGAACAGGGAGATGATTGTTTGGTGATTTTTTTAAAAAGATTTTATCCCTCGAAATGCGGGCAGTATTTAAACCAGTGCTGAAAGATATAAACTTGAAATCTATTTAGTTAAACTAAACACAATTAAGATGGCAGAGCAGGTGACGTGTTGAAGCTGTAGCATGTGTTTGCTGGTGGACACCAGTGTGATCCACATCTGTAATAAGTGCCGGCAGCTTTAACATTTTTGTCCCAGAGATGATGAGCTGGAGGCTGAACTTCAGACATGTGATACATCAGAGGGAGAAAGATACCCAGACACTGTTCCAGGAGGCAGTCACACACTTTAGGCTAGTTAGTTCTGATTTGGGCTATGGTGAGGGACAGAAAGTTGTGACTGAGTGAGGAGGTTTAGGGACACAAACAAAGCTATGGAAGGGCAATTGTCCAACAGGTTTGAGGTTCTTGCAATTTGTGTGGATCAGACCAAGGACTGCGAACTGACCACTTTGCTGCAGGGAGCCATTCAGGATTTGGGGGAGTAATGTAGGTATAGTAGGGGATGGCATTGTTATGGGGATACATACTGTTCTCTGCAGTCAAATGCATGAGTCTGGAATGGCCATGTTGAATACCAGGTGCCATCTCTTCAAGTAGATACCAACAACACAGGCAAGACTAAGAAAGGTGCCCTGCTGAGGGTGAATGAGCATAGAGACTAAACTTAACAAGTAACTCTACAACCGGAGCCTAAGGGTAAATGCAATCAGGGATTTGGATGCACAGTTCAAAGTTTGTGTGGGAGAAATGAGTTTCAATTTATGGGACACTGGTGGCAGCACTGAGGAAAAAGGAAACTGTACCGTTGGGGTGGCCTTCACCTAATCCACACTGGGGTCAGTGTCCTGGTGAGTTATATAACAAGGGCTGTAGTGAAGGCTTTAAACTAAATTGTGGAGGGGAGGGTTCACATGAGGGAAAACCTGGAAAGTTAAAGTAAGAGGCAAGAGTACAGGGTAGTGCTACAGTTAATGATAACCAGAGTGAGACTGGAAGGGACAGAGTGTACAAACATAAGAGTGCACCAGTTAGTAAGGTCATACCAGGGAAAAATAGTAAAAAGACAGGATTAAAGGCTCTTTATCTGAATGCATGCAGCATTCATGACAAGGTGAATTGTTGGAACAAATAGAAATGGGGAGGCGATGGCCTAGAGTTATTATCACTAGACTATTAATTCAGAAATTTAGCTAATGTTCTGAGGAACTGGGTTCAAATCCCGCCACAGCAGATGGTGGAATTTGAATTCAATAAAAGAAATCTGGAATTAAGAATCTACTGATGACCATGAAACCATTGTCAATTGTCAGAAAAATCCATCTGATTCACTACTGGTTCATTAATATTTTTTAGGGAAGGAAATCTGCTGTTCTGGTCTGGTCCAGGGACCTGGTCTGGCCTACGTGGGACTCCAGAGCCACAGCAATATGGTTGACTCTCAACTGCCCTCGCGTAACTAGGGATGGAATAAATGTTGGCCAGCCAGCAAAGCCTGTGTTCCACAAATGAATTTTTAAAAATAAAATGAGTATAATATGGTAGCCATTACAGAGACATGGTTGGAAAGTGACCACAAGTCTGACCTGAATATTCAGGGGTCTTTGATGTTTCAGAAAAACTGGAAGAAAGGAAAAGGAAGGCTTTTAAATGAAGATAATTATCTTGGTTTGGTGGATAAAAATGTAGAATAATTTTGGATGGAGATGAGAAATATCAAAGAAGACACTGGTGGGAGTGGTTTCTAAGCCTCCCTGACAGTGATACTGTAGGACAGAGTATACATCAAGAAATAATGGGGGCTTGTAAGAAAGATACTGCAATAATCGTGGGAGATTTCAATCTTCATATAGATTGGATGAATCAATTGGCAAAAGTACCCTGGAAGATTTTTTCATGGAATACATTCGGGACTTTTCTTTAGAACAATATGTTCTGGAACAAACCAGGAAACTAGTGTGTTAAATTTACATAAAGACAATTACAAGGGTATGAAAACAGAGTTAATTAAAATGGAATGGAAAAATAGGTTTAAGCGGCAGACATTTGAGAGATACTGGTACCCAGATGATTGGGAAAATTTTAGAAGCTGGCAAAGAATTACAAAAAAAGGGAGAAACTATTGTATGAGTAGAAACTGGCAGAAAATATATTAAAAAGAAGAGTGTAACTAAAGTAAGTATTGTTCCCTTAGTGGACTTGGGGAAACAATAGTGAATACTTTGAACAAGTACTTTTTATCTGTCTTCACAGTGGAAGACACACAAAGCATCCCAACTATAGTAAAAAATCACGAAGCAAAGGAAGGGAAGGACTTAAAACAAATGTTATTACGAGAGGAGAAGTATAAGAAAGCAAATGGGACTAGGATAGAGGATTGGCTAACAAACAGGAAGCAGGGAGTCGGGATAAATGGGTAATTTTCAGGTTGGCAAACTGTAACTAGTGGAGTGCTACATGGCTCAGTGCTGGGGCTTCAACTATTTCCAATCTATATTATGAAGAGGCAGACTGTATCAACAACAAATTTAGCTACCATAGTACAAAGAGTGTCACGCTGGTACAATGGTTAGCATTGCTGTCTCACAGCACCAGGGACCCGGGTTCAATTCCAGCATTGCGTGACTGTCTGAATGGAGTTTGCATGTTCTCCCCGTTTCTGCGTGGGTTTCCTCCCACAGTCCAAAGATGTGATTTCCATGGTAAATTGTCCCTTAGTGTCAGGAGGATTAACAGGGTAAATACGTGGGGCTACAGGGATAGGGCCTGAATGGGATTGTTATTGGTCCAGGATCGATGGGCCGAATGGCCCCCTTCAGCACATGTAGGGATTCTATAGATAGGAAAAATTGAGAAGACAGAGTATGAAAAGGGATATAAATAGATTAAGTGAATGAGCAAAATTTTGGCAGATGAAGTGAGAAAATGTGAGGTTGTCCACTTGAGCAGGAAGAATAGAAAAACAGTATTATTTAAATAGACAGAGTGTGCATAATGCTGCAGTACAGAATAATCTGGGTGTTCTTGTACATAAATCACAAAAAGTTAGCATGCAGGTACCGCAAGTAACTGGGAAGCCAAATGGAATATCGTCCTTTATTTCAAGGAGGATGGAGCATAAGAGTAGGGAAGTCTTGCTACAGCTGTATAGGGCTTTGGTGAGACCGCACCTAGAGTACTGTATACAGTTTTGGTCTTTATTGAAGCAGCTCAAAGAATGTTATAACTAGGTTAAGTCCAGCTTCAAATATCTGAAAGCAGCAAGTTTACAGAAGAATAGCTGTATAATCAAACCAATCTCAAGGAAAGATTTCACTGTATACCTGTGCCATATTTTGTCTCCCTCCATTCCTCCATCTCCCCTACCCACAGCGTATGTCAAAGCACTACAGTCTGTATTATCTTCATGCGATGCTTGGGATGGACACTGTAGAAATACCTCAATGAAGAAGATCGCATCAGCGCATTTGTATTCGGCCTGGAAATGATTCAGCTGCTCTGGGAAACTCTAGATTCACTTCAGCGATCAATCATCACCAAAAAAACTCTGATCTGTGGAAATGTGGTCCAAACATATACGGGCGACTTTTTAATAACATGTGGTTGATAAATTATTGGTGTTGCTTTTATTTAATTATGAGAAATTATTTTAAAATGTCTAATCATTTTTCTGAATTTTGAAGATATAAGGTTCGGTAAAATTGAAGATATCTCCAAAAACCATTCTAAAGAAAAACAATGGTGATTTCTACATTTCGTAAAGAACATGTTTAACTTCCAAATGCAAGGATCATTATTTAACATCTTACAATTGTCTATCTCTTCAATTCACTCTGATTTTTTTGCTTTTATTTTCTCTTCTGATTTGATTTTATAAATGGAATTTCTCTTGGGGAGATGTCTTGATTTGGGAATTATTGATCTGCCAAGATGTGTTATCCCCAGATAAATTTCATCATCTCACAGGCTATCCCAGAGTAAGTACCAGCTTCATTATTTTGCCGGGATGGATGCAAGTACGACTTTTCACATACACAGCAGTTGTCATGGATCTGCAGTTTCCCCCCCCCCCTCCAGGTTTATACAGACTGAGGGGAACACCGCACTAAATTTGTAAAAGAATCTTGTACCGTTGTCAGAAACAGCCAAACATCCCAACTAATGGCGTGAAATCTTCTGAGTAATGAAGTCTGACATTACATAGGGCAGAATAAACTGCCCAATACTTTCAGGTTTTTTTGTGGTGCTGTCGTGTTTGTTTAATTTGCATTTGTTTTATTCATGTAAAGTTTTTTTTCATGTAGGTCTAACAGTTGTGTTACTAAAATGCCCTTTATCTGGAGTTTCATAGTCTGACCAATAAATAAACAGAATAATTTGAGTCAAGCATATTTAGATTTGTGCTGCTGGTTTCATTATATGTGCAATAACTTGTCTAAGGTGTGAATTTGCGATTTACATATCAATGCAATTTATTGATCAATAAAATATTTTTAAATGTCCCACCTGTATGGAGAATATTTGCAGTAAGATGGGAGATAGTTGAAATAGAGCTTGTATATTATCAGAAGATTACCACATCAATCCTGTACTCATACACTTCTTGACAAAAATGCACAGTTGGAGTACAATTTCATAATGTGTGTGTGGGTGAGAACAAGGACATGCAGAGTGGACAAATTGATTATAGCAGGAGTCCATTCAAGTGAATGGATTGAAAATGAATGTGGTAGTGATAAAGGACATCCAGTCACGGGAATAGATATTGTTCCCTGAAGCCAAGATCAGGAGTTTGGGAAGTTGGATTCTAAATTAGTAAGCAGAATTTCAAGGATAATCTCTGAATTACTACCTAACCTATCTGCAAATTGGGATGAGTGTGGGGAGAAAGACTTTGAGTTCATGGGGTACTGACATCAAAACTAGAAAAAGAGCTGTTCCGTTGGAGGGGGAAATCACTTGAACCAGGTAGAGATCAGGATTCTAGAAAACTATTAACTGGAGCCGTGGATAGTGGGACTTTAAACTAAAAGATGGGCGAGTGGTGGGGAAGGTGGTCTGATGCAGGGAAATATAGAAAGCTAAAAAGAAAAGTTGCTGTGACAGAGCAGTGTAGTAAAATTTGTGTAAAAATGAGCAGAGTGGGACAGAAAGGGACAGAGAATTTAATGTTAATCGTGCAACAAAGAATAAGGTCCATGCAAACAATACAGGTAGTTTAACATGTCAAGGCTCTTTATTATATGCACAAAAGCATGCTTAATAGATCAGAAAATGTTGCAAATAAAGATCTGTTCTTTAGATCTAAATATTCCAGGATACACAACATTTCAAAAAGATGGGATGGAAAAGGAGGAGGGATACCTTAATAGTAAAGCATTCGCCAGCCATGCACTGCATTCCCTTCCATATTTGTTTATGAATGGCAGTTGCCACTTTCCTTGGTTTTTTTAGAAGTTATTAATTGGTTAGAGTTGAATCCAGAAATGATAGGATAATTTCTCTTGCATACTTTTTTAAAAATCCACTTTACATGGGATACGTTTCCACTCAATAACTGAATTGTAAGAGGTGAAAGTCACTGAATGCCTTGTTACTTTTCATATGACCCAAAAGTTGAAACCTTTATGTTGAAGCACCTTCTCTCTGTTGCTTACCTTTCATAACAGCCTGGTGTTTCATTCTAACCTGATTGGCCTGAGAGTGAGAGCTACCACTCCTATTGGATGGAGAATATGCTGCCATTGCCAGTTAAAAGGATCACTTGCGAAAATCTCAGTTAGTGATCCTCACTTGAGTTCTGGATCTGGAAGCAGTGTTGACTTCTGTTCTCTTTCCCACCTACCCCCCATCCCTCCCAACCAACACAGCTGGTGAAATTTAAATTCAACCAGCATCTGGAGTTAAAAGTCCAAAGATGTGCAGGGTAGGTTGATTGGCCATGCTAAATTTCCCCGAGTGTCTGGGAGATTAGGAGGGTTACGGGAATAGGGCCTGGATGGGATTGTGGTCGATGCAGACTCGATGGGCCAAAAGGCCACCTCCTGCACTGTAGGAATTCTATGATTCTAATGATCATGAAACCATTCGTTTCATTAGATCTAAATTAACCCTGTCTGTGTGGAGTTTGCACATTCTCCTCGTGTCTGCGTGGGTTTCCTCCGGGTGCTCCAGTTTCCTCCCACAGTCCAAAGATGTGCGGGTTAGGTTGATTGGCCAGGTTAAAAATTGCCCCTTAGAGTCCTGGGATGTGTAGGTTAGAGGGATTAGCGGGTAAAATATGTGGGGGTAGGGCCTGGGTGGGATTGTGGTCGGTGCAGACTCGATGGGCCGAATGGCCTCCTTCTGCACTGTAGGGTTTCTATGTTTCATTGTCGATTGTTGTAAAAAAAAAACTCCATTTGGTTCACTAATGCTCCTTTAGGAAAGGAAATCTGCCGTTCTTACGGCTCTGGCCATATGTGACAGTAATGTGGTTGACTCTTAACTGCCCTCCTGAATGGCCGAGCAGGCCACTCAGTTCGAGGACATTTAAGAATAGGCACCAAATGCTGGCCTTGCTAGTGAAATCCTGCTCCTATAAAAGAATAAAGAAAATTTGCTGACTTTCTGTCATCAAATCTGCTCGCCCATCATGGCCAAGTTGCCACTAATACGAGAAATTAGAAATTTTCAATTCCATTCCTTCATCAAGTCTGCAGTCTCCAGGGTAATATCCCCACTGACTTCTGTGTCCCTCTGCACTCCCTGCCTATATCACTATTGATGAAAAAGCTGTCTGACTCTTACTCTTTGGAACTTCCTCCATTAATATTTCTGACCGTAAAATATTCTTGGGGGCCCACCTGAGTTTTCAATCACTTCAATACATCCTTTTGAGACTCATATCGAGCCCGTTATGCTTATTATTGAATAAAAGCAAATTACTGTTCACACCAATGTTCAAAATGAAATGATGCAAAAAACAGCCAAATAATTAGATGCTTTTAACACACAATTAATCCTGTTCTTAACCTGTTTACATTTGGTATTTCTCCAGAGATGAAGCCAATTATTTGTAAAAGCAAGAGTAGATAATGGGAGAAAAAGTTGGAACAATGCTGTTTTTAAAAAGGCATATAAGGAAACCAGCTTTGTTGATTACAGGTGCAAGGAAGTTAGGCCAAGGTTTTTTAAAATCACTCTCAGGCCTCAGCAGAGAACTGTTTAATTCTGGGCAGGCCACACTTTAGAAAGAATATCTATGGCTTACAGAAGTAGTGGGAGATGGCAGAGAAAATGTACTGAAATGATCTCGGTGATGACGAACCCCAGTTAATGAGAGCGTTGTAAATTCTATACAAGACTGGAGAGGTTAGGATTGTTCCCTGGGGAGCACAGGAGGTTGAAGGGAAGGGATAATAGAGGTGGTCAAAATTATGATGTGTAACTAGGGGTAAATTGTTACACAAATGAATCAATGAGCAGGTTTAAGGTAATTGGCCGAACGAACAAGAGGGGAGATGAGACTTTTAGAAATAAAGAACATAGGAGCAGGAATAGACCATTCAGCCCATCAAGCATGCTCCACCATTCAATGTGATCATGGATAATCCAATTCTCACCGTACTGCTCTCTCCCCTTGGCATCTTTAGTGTCTCGAAATCTATTCCTTTCTAAAATACATTCAGTAACTTGGCCTCCGCAGCCTTGTGTGGCAGAGAATTCCACAGGTTCTGCATGCTCTGAGTGAAGAGAATTCTCCTCATCGCAGTCTTAAATGGCCTACCCTGTATCCTGAGACTGTGACGCCCTCAGCAAGAGAAAACCACATCCCTGCATCCAGTTTGTTTAGCCCTGTCACAATGTTGTGTTTCACTGAGAGTCATGACCTGCAATGCTCAGTCACAACAGGCGATGGGAACAGATTCAATAATAACTTCTAGAAGGGAATTGCAGAAATACTGTGGGGGTGAGGGGGAATGGGGGCGAGACCTGGGGGATTAGCAGGTTCGGGGGGGGGGGGGGGGGGGAGTGGTAGGTGGCGATGCAGGGTGAGGATTGAAGAGTGTGGGGGTAGAGCAGGATGGGGTGGCACAAGCACTGTTGTCTCACAGAACCAGGGACCCGGATTTGATTCCCAGCTTGGGTGACTGTGTGGCGTTTACACATTCTCCCCGTGTCTGTGTGGGTTTCCTCCGGGCGCTCCAGTTTCCTCCCACAGTCCGAAAGATGTGCTGGTTAAGACCAGAGTGAGAGCCCTGACTCTGGCTCCTTGTTTTAGCTATGCTAAATTGTCCCTTAATGTACCCAAACAGGTGCTGGAGGGTGGAGACTAGGGGATTTTCACAGTAACTTCATTGCAGTGTTAATGTAAGCCTACTTGTGACACTAATAATAAATGTAGGATTGGGGGTAGAGTGGGATGGGGGTGTGGGCTGCAGGGTTTGGGGTAGGGTGGGGGGGTGCAGGGGGTGGGAGGTAGAGCAGGGTGAGGATGTGGGAGGCAGAGTGGGGTGGGGGTGCAAGTTTTCGGGGTAGAGTGGGGTGTTGGGGGCAGAGCAAAGTAGGGAGGATAGAGTGGGGTGGGGGCGTAGAGCAGGGAAATGAGACGAATTGGATAGTTCTTTTACATGAAGGGTACACCGAATGGCACGCTGCCTGGTTCTATGAAACCATCCAAACCGTTTTCATTCATTCAACATGGAGTTGGATTCCTAACTAACTCGGAGCTAAAGGAAATCACTTGCATTCTGCCGGGGTGGATGATTTAGACCATAAGACCATAAGACCATAAGACATAGGAGCGGAAGTAAGGCCATTCGGCCCATCGAGTCCACTCCACCATTCAATCATGGTTGATTTCAACTCCATTTACCCGCTCTCTCCCCATAGCCCTTAATTCCTCGAGAAATCAAGAATTTATCAATTTCTGTCTTGAAGACGCTCAACGTCTCGGCCTCCACAGCCCTCTGTGGCAATGAATTCCACAGACCCACCACTCTCTGGCTGAAGAAATTTCTCCTCATCTCTGTTCTAAAGTGACTCCCTTTTATTCTAAGGCTGTGCCCCCGCGTCCTAGTCTCCCCTGTTAATGGAAACAACTTCCCTACGTCCATCCTATCTAAGCCGTTCATTATCTTGTAAGTTTCTATCAGATCTCCCCTCAACCTCCTAAACTCCAATGAATATAATCCCACGATCCTCAGACGTTCATCGTATGTCAGGCCTACCATTCCTGGGATCATCCGTGTGAATCTCCGCTGGACCCGCTCCAGTGCCAGTATGTCCTTCCTGAGGTGTGGGGCCCAAAATTGCTCACAGTACTCCAAATGGGGCCTAACCAGTGCTTTATAAAGCCTCAGAAGTACATCCCTGCTTTTGTATTCCAAGCCTCTTGAGATAAATGACAACATTACATTTGCTTTCTTAATTACGGACTCAACCTGCAAGTTTACCTTTAGAGAATCCTGGACTAGGACTCCCAAGTCCCTTTGCACTTTAGCATTATGAATTTTGTCACCGTTTAGAAAATAGTCCATGCCTCTATTCTTTTTTCCAAAGTGTACGACCTCGCACTTGCCCACGTTGAATTTCATCAGCCACTTCTTGGACCACTCTCCTAAACTGTCTAAATCTTTCTGCAGCCTCCCCACCTCCTCAATACTACCTGCCCCTCCACCTATCTTTGTGGATTTCAGATGAATGAGGTCATTCCCCCCTTTCCCGTCACTCTGATAAAGCACAATAAAGCCCTTGTGACCAATCACTGCTTTCAGTTTGAAGTCTGGGTGAGATTGTGTTTCTCTGCCAGTTCCAGCTCCACCCAGTCCGGCAAATCCGTCACACTCATTGGCTTTTATTTTTTTTTGCCAGTTTCAGCTGGGTCACATGTCGGTGGAAAATCTCCAGCCCTGGCTGTGTGCTAATGATTGGTCCTATCAGCCCTGGATTGCAATGACATTCGTGTGATTGAATTCAGTCCTCAGCTGATCAGCCCCGGAAGTTTTGCTCTGTAACATTTGTTACCTTGCGCTGCGGTTGGCTACATTCCGCATTGTTGCCAAGTGTAATTTGTTACATCACGGGAGGGGGGCCATATGGATGCTACAAGATCTTTAAAGCGGACCTCCCCATTCCAGGCTTCAATCACGGAGCTTTCAGGAGCTCTCTCCAGGCGCCCGGGCCATTGCTGAACCTTCACTGGGGAAAGACTGGCCATCCAGAGCGGAGGCTGTCTCGTCTATTTCCGTTTGCAACCTCGAATCACCGGGTGAATCATGGCTCGGGCTACGGTACCTCCAGGGATCCGCTGTATCCAAGCATTTTCCAGGGACACTTGGTGAGTAGTGGGTGGATGATTGTACATTGCAGGTGTCCTGGAAGTGTGGGGGTGTGTATGCTACCCGGTAACCGCCCTCTGTTAAAGGCAAATCCGCCTTTTCCTTACAGAGCAAGACAAAGAGAGCCATAGTCCTTGCTGCTGTGTGTCTGTCCCACTGCCTAGAGCTCCCTCTTTGGATCAGTTTTCTGCTTCCCTGCTCTTGCTTCTCTTCTGACAGGCTCCTTCAGTGACCATTGATTCACAGACTGCAACTTTGTCTGCAAATCTAACCTTTGCCCTTTTCCTGGGTGCCTACCTTCCATTTATTACTATCTCTTCCCTTTTTTATCAATCTTTTATCTAACCTTATCTTCCCTTTCTCTCTCTCTCTCTCTCTCTCTCTTTCCCCTCCCCCCCCCCCCCCCCCCCCGCCAATTTCTGGCTCTAACCCTATTTTCCTTTCTCCCTGTTACAGTGGAATGATTATCACCATGGTTTTCTTTTTCTGTACAATTTCCTTGCTATTGGGTTCCAGGTCATTCACCTGCCACATATGGATTCTGCCTTCATGGCTTATTTCCTCCTGAGATATGCAAGCAAAACTATACAATATCTATTGATACACATGCACACCTTATTGTTTATTCCTTCATGGGGCGTGGGTGTTCTGGCAAGGTCAACATTTGTTGTCTGCTGATGCCCAACCACCCTTGAACTGCGTGGCTTGTTGGGCCATTTGAGGGCAGTTGAGTTACTTTTGCTGTGAATCTGGAGTCGCATGTAGGCCAGACCAGGATAAGACAGCAGATTTCCTTCCCTAAAGGGCATTAGTGAGTCATGCGGGTTTTCTTTTTGAACAATTGTTAGTTTCATGGTCACCATTCCTGACATTTGCTTCCAATTCCAGATAAATTCCACCAACTGCAGTTGTGGAATTTGAACCTGTGTTCCCTTGGGCATTTAGTTTGGGCCTCTGGATTGCTAGTCCAATGACTATTATTGAGGCCTGGCAGGTTGCCCTCATGGTGATCAGATTTGTAACAGCACAGCAAGCTGTCCAGATAACAGGATTCTGGGGAGAGTTTGAACGTCCTCTTACTCTTCAGTCCTGTACTTAACCAGATGTTTGAGGTGTTCCTCTCCAGATCTGATTTTTTTTTTTTCAGACATTAGGGGCTGAAGGTGGGGCCTTCCTGGTTCATCCTTTTAACTAACCAGGGGCTGTCAGGACAGCCAGCAACATGGAACTAATGACACACTCAGCACAGGGAATAACCATTTAGCTCAGTGCATGAGCCAGCTGTTTGCCAGAGAAATCCACTGCAAATCCCACTTTCCATGCAGCTGTGGGCAGCATGGTGGCACAGTGGTTAATGCTGCCACCTCAGCATCAGGGACCCAGGTTCAATTCCGGCCTTGAGTGACTGTGGAGTTTGCACATTCTCCGTGTGTGCGTGGGTTTCCTCCCACACTCAAAGATGTATGGATTAGGTGGATTGGTCATGCCAAATTGCTCCTTAGTGTCAGGGGATCAGCAGGGTAAATATGTGGGGTTACAGAGATGGGGCCTGGGTGGGATTGTTGTCAGTACCAGCTCGATGGGCCGAATGACCCACTTCTGCACTATAGGGATTCTATGATCAGTTTCAAATATTTGACCACTTTCCCTTTGTGCGATGCTGTGGTCTCCGTGTCAACCATTCTCTTTTTTGATAAGGAATTTCACCCTCTAATAACACTCTGGAGAAATTTCTCCTTCGTTTCCTTTCAGTAACAATTTAAAATGTATTGGGGGGAGGGGGGTTACTAGAGGGATAGAGGAAATAATTGTATATTCAGCCCATTAACCCCATATCTCTTAAAACTAATATATCCAAAATCTCACTTTCACCTTCGAAGCTGTGCAGGATAAGTGGACTGGTCATACCAAATTCCCCTGAGTGTCAAGGGGTTGATGTGGAGATGCTGGCGTTGGACTGGGGTAGGCACAGTAAGAAGTCTCTCAACACCAGGTTAAAGTCCAATAGACTTATTTGGCAGCACAAGCTGTTGGAGTCTCGCTCCTACACTCCCGATGAAGGAGCAGCGCTCCGAAAGCTTGTGCTGCCAAATAAACCTGTTGGACTTTAACCTGGTGTTGTGAGACTTCTTAATGTCAGGGGGATTGGCAGGGTAAATATGTGGGGTTACGGGGATAGGGCCTGGGGGGGTTGTTGTCGGTGCAGGCTCGATGGGCGGCACGGTAGCACAGTGGTTAGCACTGCTGCTTCACAGCTCCAGGGACCTGGGTTCGATTCCCGGCTTGGGTCACTGTCTGTGTGGAGTTTGCACATTCTCCTCGTGTCTGCGTGGGTTTCCTCCGGGCGCTCCGGTTTCCTCCCACAGTCCAAAGATGTGTGGGTTAGGTTGATTGGCCATGCTAAAAATTGCCCCTTAGAGTCCTGAGATGCGTAGGTTAGAGGGATTAGCGGGTAAGTATGTAGGGATGTGGGGGTAGGGCCTGGGTGGGATTGTGGTCAGAGCAGACTCGATGGGCCAAATAGCCTCTTTCTGCACTGTAGGGATCCTATGATGCTTGGCCCTGGTAGCAATAGTCGCTGTCCCTCCTGTAACCGTTTGCCATCTTTTGAATGGTTGACAGATATTTCTTTGGTGAGGTAAACCAATGCAGCTAGAATATGATGTGTATCTTGGGGAATTAGTGCTGTTAGATTCGGTGCTTGTTGGTTCCTGTATCTGCCAGAAATTTGTTGCAATGGTGTCAGTAAAAAGCTGGTGGTGTGATGTGATGTCACTGTGCCTAGTCTTCCTCTTAAGGTGACACTGGCTTTGTTGTTCAAGAGGCCTTTTGCAGTGTTGATTTTTGTCATGGAGGAGCAGTTTTAACTTGCTACAAAAACGTGGTGCTGATGAATCAGCCATTAAAAGCCCAAACTAACTCTGAAGTAGAGTACAACTCCCTTTGGGAGGGAATCTCGTTCTGCTTTGCTGCAGGTGGTTTGAACCATAATACCTGATTCTGGCGTCTGTGGGAAGCAGTACAATGTGACACCAGTGCCGCTGTTGTGATTTTAAATGCGGCCCTGTTGATGGTTGCAAGTCAAAATATGCATCAACTAAAATTTTTGGCCTGTGCACAAAATAACTGAAACTGCTGACATTGCATGTTGCTATTCCCCATTTTCCCCCCCACAAAAAAACCCATTCGTCTGGTTTCATCCACCAGTCAGTCAGAGTGAATTAGTTTAACAACAGTCAAACAAAATTAGAAAATCTCCAATTTTTAATAAACATACAAATTAGTCACAAATGGTGATCGACCATTATCTCTGATCTTGCAGAATGCGAGGTGAAATCCATATAGGAATAACAACCTGAATCTCAATTAAAGTGGCCAGTTTAGTATCAGCGGACCATATGATGCAGAATGGATCAGGTGTTGGTGTAAAAGGCTGGAAGAATGAGTTGTACGTGTTCATCCTGATCCAATCGATCTGATCTGGGCAGCACGGTGGTTAGCACTGCTGCCTCACAGCGCCAAGGACCTGGGTTTGATTCTAGCCTTGGGTAACTATGTGGAGCTTGCACGTTCTGCCCATGTATGCATGGGATCCTCCAAATGCTCTGATTTTCTCAAGATGTGTAGGTTAGGTGGATTAGCCATGCTTAAGTGCCCCTAGGTGGGTTAGCCATGGTATGCATGGAGGTAGGGCAGGGGGGCTGGTCCTAGGTAAGATGCTCTGTCGGTGAGTCAGTGCAGATCTGATGGGCAGAATGGTCTCCTCCTGCGTTGTAGGGACTTTATGGATTCTATCTGTGCTATGCTTCACCAAAAAATCATTTTCTCTGCTAACAAAGTCATAGAATCCCTGCAGTGCAGAAGGAGGCTTTGGCCCATCAAGTCTGCACTGACAACAATCCTATCCCCGTAACCCCACATAGTTACCCTGCTTATAGCCCTGACACTAAAGGGCAATTTACCATGACCAATCAGCCTAACCTGACACATTTTTGGAGTGTGGGAAGAAACTGGAGCACCCGAAGGAAACGCGTGGGAAGAACGTGCAAACTCCACACAGTCACCCAAGGCTGGAACTGAACCTGGGTCCCTGGCGCTGTGAGGCAGCAGTGCTAACCACTCTGCTGCTCATAAAATTCTTCTGAAATTTTAGCTGGTGAATTTTTTTAAGTGTTGATTTCTTGCCCACTTTTTTAAAAATCACATGACCAGGACATTTCAGAATGTTTTCATGGAAACCACATTAAACTGGGTTTTGGAGGAGTGGGAGATTTACAATGAGGAGCATCTCTGTAGCTGCCTTTAGAATGATGCAGGTGTTAGCTGTGGCTCTTGATTCAGAAGGTTGTGGATTCCATTCCGATTGCAGAGACTTGAGCACTCCAAATCTAGGCTAATGTGCAGTCCTAGGGGAGTACTGCAAGGTCAGAGTTGTGCATGGGATGGAGTGGGGATCTGTGATGCAGCTAATAGCAATTGCAGGGAAAGAGGATATAAGGGTCCTTCCAAGAGGCACAGTTAATTAGGGAGAGTATCCCGGAGGTTGGGAAGATCTGGTATGGATTCTCTGCAGAGGGCTGAGGGCATGCAGTTGGGGGTGGGGGCAATGGGGAGACTGGAGGTTGTAAATCCTCCTCCATCATTACTATCCTACAACACCCCCCCCCCCCCCTACAGCACTGTTGTTTACTTGTATTATGGGCTCGAGTCTTTTGGGGGGGGGGGGTTGAACTCATTGCGCTCAGCCTCTGACCTGGGTAAGATTGCTGTCACTGAAGCGTGCTGACTGTCCCAGCACTGTCATCGTTTCTGCCTTGCAAGTCTCTCATCTCATTCACATTGCTGCAGTTTGGATTTTTGTGTGTTTTCTGGGCAGTGTCCTTTCAGAGGGAGTTCTTGGTTTCAGTTCAGCATGGAGCTGTTTCAGATCCTTATTTCATCAAATCCAGACGGAAGCTGAATTATATCCTAGATACAACTGGAAAATCCTGCATTTTGTTTTGTATTATTGGAATTCCATCAAATCCAGTTCAGACATTCCCAATCATGGTGCCTGCAGGATAAATTAGTTTTTAGCAATTGACTTTTGGTAAAGAGTTCTTGTGTAGTAAGTTGCCCAACACGCATTAAACTGTCCTGCCCAAACCCATCATTTGCATAAGAAACTGACACTCTGATTTGATATGTGAATCAGTGATAAGGCAGAGCGATTTGATTTGCTAAGTGCATTCATGTTGGATATTTTGTCTATGAACCCATACAAAGAATAGTTTCTAGGCCAGTGACTGAAACAAGTGTCAGGAGGATGCTCGAGTGTTACAAACATATCTTTTATTGCCGAACCATTGGGAAGAATGGTTTCAATTTTGTCTTCAATTAAGCCTGTGGGTCTTGGGATCAAACCACTTGTAGAACGGCTTTCGGAGTGACTTGATGGCCCACTACAAAACCATAATATATTTTAGCCTCTGTGTGGTCTAACCAGCAGCAGTTGTGAATGAAACACTGGAGCTCCCTATTTACCTGGCCCCTGTCTATAACGTGCTAGTTTTGGGTCCAGAATCCTATCGTCTGCCAACCACATCATGGCGAATGTGACGTAATTCTTTCTGGGGAAGAGAACAAAATTTGTTTTGCAAAGTACAGGTGGAACTGTCTTGAAATAGTCCATGGGGGTGTGAAGTGGAGGAAAGTAATGATCCCTCTAGATTAATGGCACAAGTGACCCATCGATAAACTTGGACCATAAGTGGGCAAAGTGTATTCTTCCACAAAAACTTTGTGTTGCTGTTAGGGAGCTGCAATAAAACATTGGCGTAAACCATATAGAATAGAAGCGTTTACTAATTTAATGCTTTCTATGGGAATGTGATTGGAAGATTGTAAATTATGAAGTTTTAAAAGGCTATTAAACTCTTTTTTTTTATTGGCACAATGGACGTATCAGATTAGTCCACCCCTCTTTAACCATAGCCCTACAGAGTTTCCTTTTCCCTTTTTAAGAAAGTTGCCGTTGAATCTGCTTCCACCACCCTTTCGAGCACTCATTCCAGATGTTGCTACTTAAAGAAATCTCCCCTCCGTCAGCTCCGTCTAGCCATTTCCCCAGCTAGATTGTAATTCCCTACAATCACCTGTTCACCAGTGACCCAGGCTAAAATAATTACTAGCTTGCAAGCCTTGCTGCTCAGTCTGTTTCCGTCATTGCACCAATGGCCAACCTTATCAGGCATTTATCAATATCTGTTGAAAGGTTTTAAGAAATTGGGTTGCACTGTTGACCTCTTCAGCATGTTGTTACTTTACAATTGCATTTACATTTGGTTCAAGTAGGCCTTGTTTAAAGTTTCTTTATTAGTGTCACAAGCAGGCTTACATTAACACTGCAGTGAAGTTACTGTGAAAATCCCCCAGTCGCCACACTCTGGCGCCTGTTCGGGTAACACTGAAGGAGAATTTAGCCTGGCCAATGCACCCTAACCAGCACGTCTTTCAGACTGTGGGAGGAAACCGGAGGAAACCCACGCAGACACATGGAGAATGTCTGTGGAGTTTGCACAGTCACCCAGGTCAAGAATCGAGTCCAGGTCCCTGGCGCTGTGAGGCAGCAGTGCTAACCACTCGGTTTTAAAATGTAACAGTTTGACACATCTAGCTCTCCAAAGTCGTGTAACTATACCATGAGGCTGCCTATGGAGGCAGGCATCTTGAGAGCAGTGGCAAATGGAGTTTAACCCTGATAAATGTGAGGTGATTCATTTTGGTAGGACTAATTTAAATGTGGATTACAGGGTCAAAGGTAGGGTTCTGAAGACTGTGGAGGAACAGAGAGATCTTGGGGCCCATATCCACAGATCTCTAAAGGTTGCCACTCAAGTGGATAGAGCTGTGAAGAAGGCCTATAGTGTGTTAGCTTTTATTAACAGGGGGTTGGAGTTTAAGAGCCGTGGGGTTATGCTGCAACTGTACAGGACCTTGGTGAAACCACATTTGGAATATTGTGTGCAGTTCTGGTCACCTCACTATAAGAAGGATGTGGAAGCGCTGGAAAGAGTGCAGAGGAGATTGACCAGGATGCTGCCTGGTTTGGAGGGTAGGTCTTGTGAGGAAAGGTTGAGGGAGCTAGGGCTGTTCTCTCTGGAGCGGAGGAGGCTGAGGGGAGACTTAATAGAGGTTTATAAAATGATGAAGGGGATAGATAGTGAACGTTGAAAGACTATTTCCTCGGGTGGATGGAGCTATTACAAGGGGGCATAACTATAGGGTTCATGGTGGGAGATATAGGAAGGATATCAGAGGTAGGTTCTTCACGCAGAGTGTGGTTGGGGTGTGGAATGGACTGCCTGCAGTGATAGTGGAGTCAGACACTTTAGGAACATTTAAGCGGTTATTGGATAGGCACATGGAGCACACCAGGATGGTAGGGAGTGGGATAGCTTGATCTTGGTTTCAGATGAAGCTCGGCACAACATCGTGGGCCGAAGGGCCTGTTCTGTGCTGTACTGTTCTATGTTCTAATTTAGCATGGCCAATCAACCTAACCTGCACGTCTTTGAACTGTGGGAGGATACCAGAGCACCCGGAGGAAACCCACGTGGACAAGGGGAGAATGTGCAAACTCCACACAGTCACCCAAGGCTGGAATTGAACCTGGGTCCCTAATGCTGTTGAGGCAGCAGTGCTAATCACTGTGCTGCCCCTCCTCTGAAATTGCACCCAAGCCAAGGTCTGAGAGGTAGTGGCTTGCCCTGGTTCCTCTTTAGGGCTCTCTTGGGTGGGAGGGAGAGGAATGGATCTGGTGGCTGGATGAGGAGGTCTCAGAAATGTGTGTAAACCTTGAATAGCAAGCTTTTTGTATTGAAGCTACAGGGCTTCTCCTGGTGACCGGGTTAATGGCTATCGTCTTTATCCGGGGCATTGTGCAGCAGGGTGGATGTGGCGCGATTGGCGGGGGAAGGAATGGGTTTTTATTGAGTCTTTGATCAATCACCAGGAATGTGGTGAGCTTGACTGAAACCTACTTAATTACATGAAACAATATTTTTACAAAGGACTTTAAAACACATTTTTATATTTATATGATCTGTTGTATAAAGCCAAACAGCACATTATTCTAGACCTGGTAATGTGCAAAGTGGAATTGAAACCAGAAACTGATCAGAGTGATCTTATTGAATGGGTTCAAAGGACTTGATGACTCCTGCTTCTATATGTGGATCAATAATACACAAACCTTAATTATATATTGATGAAAAGGAGGCACGCTGTCAAAAGTTTTGTCTTGCACTCATCAGGACAGTTTGCAAGAATACAAAAGGTGACGGGAACAATATATACTGCACGTGAAGAGAGCACTGCTTTGGTGGCAAGTAGACTCTATGCTGTTTTGGTTTATTTTGGCATCTAGGGCCATGTCAAGTGATCCAGTGAGGTGACGTTAGAAAAATGCTTTGGAAGCATTGCCCTAACAACAGCAATTTTGAACCGTGTTACATCTGAGCAGGCTTCTCTGCAAAAGATTAAATTATGCAGGTTGTCTGTGGTTTAGTAGAGTGCTTGATGGATTTTTGTGTTTTTAGCAGGCTGCACTCTGGTTACAGCAATGTCAGTTGGCAGGAAGGTGTGATTGTAACATTTAGAGTGAAGACGGTTTACTGGCAATCTTCTGAGATCTGTTCAAGTGTTTGTTAAAGCTATTATGTTTCTAATAGAATTCCTACAGTGCAGAAGGAGGCCATTTGGCCCATCGCATCTGCACCAACTCAAAGAGCATCTTGCCCAGGGCTGGGAGGGAACTTGCGCAGACACGGAGAACGTGCAAACCCCCCACACAATCCACCAAGGCCAGAATTGAACCCAGATCCCTGGTGCTGTGAGGCAAAAATAGAAACCATTCTAAAGATTACAGAATGAAAGGGAGTGCTCGGCAAAATGAGTATATTGGTGCTTTAATGTTTAAATTGTTTTTGATGGCTGAGGGGGCGGGCAGGGAAATTGAAAGTTGGAGCCACATCTAAGGCAGGATCACCTCGATCTGTGAAAATAGAAATTTCCAAAGGATATTTAAAAAAATAAATTTGGGTGTGCAGCTTATCATGCATGAATCTCCTTCCCTCATCAGCAAGGAAATGTTCTTCAGTTTCTGAATAAAGGGAATATTTTCACATTCATTCATTGCGTTCTTGGAGTTTGGGGAATATTAAGATGGACAAATCTCATTAACCAGGTTGTCTTGTAAATTCTCCCAAATTTTCTTTTCCTTTTTGTCCTTGGGGGCAGTGCAGGGTGGAAAGAAAGAAAGTCCTTTGCAGTTCATCAGTGGTTAGCACTGCTCCCTCACGGCGCCAGAGACCCAGATTCAATTCCGGCCTCAGGTCACTATCTGTGTGGAGTTTGCACGTTCTACCCATGTCTGCATGGGTTTCCTCTCCCAATCCAAAGATGTGCCTGTTGGGTGGATTGGTCATGCTAAATTGCCCTTTAGTGTCGTGGGATTAGCAGTGTAAATACATGGGGTTATGGATGGGATTGTTGTCAGTACAGGCTCAATGGGCCAAATGGCCACCTTCTGCACCGTAGGGATTCTAACGCAGATGCTTTTCACTTGTTTTGAAAGCATTGCACTTTTGGCAGATGGAGTATAATTTGGGGAAAATGCATAATTTATTGACTTTGGCGCGGGGTGGGGGAGAAAAGCAAAACAGTATTTATCTGAATGAAGAGAGATATCAGTCTCTGTGGTAGAGGGAATTGGGTATCGTGGAACGTGACAAAGGATCTTACCACAACTTCGGATCCCGAGGGGACTTGACAGGGTGGTGCGAGGGTGAGTTTGGGCCTGGGGGACACATTTTTAAAAATTAGGCCTCATGTAAGATGATGAGAAAAATGTTCTTTCCACTAGACCATTAGTCTTTATTCATTCTCAGAAATGGGGGGTGATAGCTGTTGCCCTTGAGAATGTGGTGGTGAGCTGGCTTCTTGAACCTCTGCAATCCATGTGGTGTAGTTACACCCACAGTGCTTTTAGGGATGGAGTTCCATGATTTTGACCCAGTGACAGTGAAGGAACAGGCAATGTATTTCCAAATCAGGACGTCGAATGGCTTGGAGAGGAATTTCCAAGTCCTGATGACTGAATATTGACTTGTTGCGTTTAGACCTGGACTGCTGCAGTAGATGTAGCCGCGTTCATGACTTCTGCTGCAGAACGTTGTGCAACCATGAGTGAACACCCCTGCTTCTGACTGTAGAAGGTAATTGATGAAGCGGTTGAAGGAGGAACTCCCCACAGTGATGTCCTGGAACTGAGGTGACTGACCACCAAACGCTATCTTCCTTTATACTTGGTATCACTTTGACTCCAGTTCAGCTCTTTTGTCCATATTTGAACTAAAGCTGTACTGAGGCCAGGAGCTGAGTGACCCTGATGGAACTCAGACTGAGCATCAGTGAGCAGGTTACTGGCTGTTGATGACACCTTCCATCACTTTACTGATAATCCATGACATGGCAGCAAATTTTGGAGCATAGGTCTTCAGTACTATTGCTGCAAATTGGTCAGATTTGCTGTATCCAGTGCCTTCAGCTATTTCTTTATCACATGGAGTGAATTGAACTGGCAGAACACTGGGGAGACAGATGGATCATCACCTGAGGTTTATTGCAAATGCTTCAGTATCATGTGCTGGGCTCCCGCATCATTGACGGAAGACGCTCCAGAAATATCCCCATCCTTGATTGACCACCACCATTAACGACTGGATGTAGGAGGACTGCAGTACTTGGATTTGATTCATTGGTTGTGGGATCACTGAGCTCCATCTATTGCATGCTGCTTACACTGATGTACAACTAGACCTGCGTTGTAGCTTTACTAGATTGACAGCACGTTTTTATGTCTGCCTGCTGCTGCTCCTGGCATGCCGGTAATGGTAGAGAGTATGTCGGGATGAGGTTGCAGATTGTGGTTGAGAACAACTCTGGCCCACCTCGTGGATGCCCAGTTTTGAGTTGCTTAACCCAAGTCTTTCCCATGTTAGCATGGTGGTAGTGCCACACAACATAGAATAACCATACAATTCTACAGTGCAGAAAGAGGCCATTCAGCCCATCGAGTCTACACAGACCACAATCCCACCCAGGCCCTATTCCCATAACCTCACATATTTAATCTGCTAGGGGCATTTTAGCATGGCCAATTGACCTAACCTGCACATCTTTGGACTGTGGGACGAAACCGGAGCTCCTGGAGGAAACCCGTGCAGACTCCATACAGTGACCCGAGGCCAGAATTGAACTCGGGTCCCTGGTGCTGTGAGACAGCAGTGCTAACCACCATGCCACCCTCCAACATGATGGAGAATATCTTGATATAGAGTCATAAAGGTTTACAACATGGAAACAGGCCCTTCAGCCCAACTTGTCCATGCCGCCCCTTTTTTAAAACCCCTAGGCTAATCCCAATTGTTTGCATTTGGCCCATATCCCTCTATACCATTGTACCCATGTAACTATCTAAATGCTTTTAAAAGACAACATTGTACCTGCCTCTACTACTACCTCTGTCAGCTTGTTCCAGACACTCACCACCCTCTGAAAAAATTGCCCCTCTGGACACTTTTTTCTATCTCTCCCCTCTCATCTTAAACCTAGTTTTCGACTCCCCTACCTTTGGGAAAAGATATTGACTATCTCGCTGATCTGTGCCCCTCATTATTTTATAGACCTCGATAAGATCATCCCTCAGCCTCCTATGCTCCAGAGAAAAGGTCCCAGTCTATCCAGCCTCTCCTTATAACTCAATCCATCAAGTCCCGGTAGCCTCCTAGTAAATCTTTTCTGCACTCTTTCTAGTTTAATATCTTTCTATAATAGGGTGACCAGAACTGTACATAGTATTCTAAGTGTGGCCTTACCAATGTCTTGTACAACTTCAACAAGACATTCCAACTCCTGTATTCAATGTTCTGACCGATGAAACCAAGCATGCCTTCTTCACCACTCTGTCCACCTGTGACTCCATTTTCAAGGAGCTATGAACATGTACCCCTAGGTCTCTTTGTTCTGTAACTCTCCCCAACACCCTACCATTAACTGAGTAAGTCCTGCCCTGGTTCAATCTACCAAAATGCATCACCTAGCATTTGTCTAAATTAAACTCCATCTGCCATTCGTCAGCCCACTGGCCCAATTGATCAAGATCCTGTTGCAATTGGAGATGACTTTCTTCACTGTCCACTATGCCACCAATCTTAGTGTCATCTGCAAACTTGCTAATCATGCTTCATAGAATCCCTACAGTACAGAAAGAGGCCATTCGGCCCATTGAGTCTGCACCGACCACAATCCCACCCAGGCCCTACCCCCATATCCCTACATATTTTGCCCACTAATCCCTCTAACCTACGCATCTCAGGACACTAAGGGGAAATTTTAGCATGGCCAATCAACCTAACCCGCACATCTTTGGACTGTGGGAGGAAACTGGAGGAAACCCACGCAGACACGAGGAGAATGCGCAAACTCCACACAGACAGTGACCCAAGCCGGGAATTGAACCCAGGTCCCTGGAGCTGTGAAGCAGCAGCGCTAACCACTGCTACCGTGCCGCCCACTGTATTCTCATCCAATCATTAATATAAATGACAAATAACAGTGGACCCAGCACTGATCCCTGAGGCACACCGCTGGTCACAGGCCTCCAGTTTGAAAAATGACCCTCTACAACCACCCTCTGGCTTCTGTCAAGAAGCCAATTTTGTATCCATTTGGATACCTCACCCTGGATCCTGTGAGATATGAAGACAACACTTCTCCACAAGGACTGTGTGGTGGTCACTCATAAATAATGGACAGATGTATTGTGGCTTGCAGATTGTGAGGATGAGGTCAGATGTGTTTCTTCCTCTTGGTTCTCACCACCTGTTACAGATCCAAGCTATGTCCTTTCATGGTGTTACTGAGCCACTCTTGGTGATCACTTCACCAGAATACATTCTGCACCCTTGCCACCCTCAGTGCTTTCTGAGTGATGTTCAACATGGAGTCTTAATTCATCAGCTGATGGGGGTGGAGCTGTGTATAGTAATCAGCAGGAGAATTTCTTGCCCGTGTTTGACTTGGTGTTATGAGACTTTGCAGTCCAGAGTCGATGTTGAGGGCTCCCAGAACAACTCCCTCCCAACTGTGCCACTAGCTCTGCTGGGTCTGTGCTCCCTGGTGCAATAGAACTACCTGGGGATGGTGGTAAGTGGGAAATTAATTCTCTTCCCTGGAGCATTGAATGCACTAAAGGCTGATTTTTTTTTTTGAATGGGAAGGGAAGCCAATCAGCTGTAATCTTAATGAACAGGGAAGCAGACTCGAGGGGCTGAATGGTCTACTATTGATTCTTTTGTTCTTGAGTGGTGTGTGGGGCAGAGGATACATTGGGGTCGGAGCAGAAGTGAGAAAGTGCCAAACCTTCGTGGTTAGAGGACTACATCCTGAAAAAATTAACATCGACTCAGAGTGCAGAAAGAGACCCTTCAGCCCATCAAATCTGCACTGACACACAACCTCCCACTAATCCCACTTGGTGATCCTGATTCAGTACTGCATCCGGGCAAGGTGTTAAATGAACCTGATGTTCTGCAGGACGGTAGGCTGAAGGCAGTCTTGCTTGTGATTGGAGGTGTGACTAAATTGATGAGCTGAGCTACAGGAACGAACCAGTTTGAAGTTTCCCTTCACATCCCACAAACTTTCTCCCATTGCTCTTTCTAACCAACTACCTAATTTCTTTATTTTAAAAAAGATTTTATAGAAGCTGATTCCACATTCATAGAATTCCTACAGTGCAGAAGGTCAATTGGTCCATCAAGTCTGCACCGACTCTCCGAAAGAGCATTTTACTCTAGGTCCTATCCCCATAACCTCTCTCATCCATGGCCAATCCACCCAACCCGCACATCTTTGAAGCATGGGAGGAAACCGGAGCACCCAGAGGAATCCCAGGTAGACATGGGAAGAATGTGCAAACTCCACATGGACAGTCACCCAAGGCCAGAATTGAACCCTAGTCCCTGGCGCTGTGAGGCAGCAGTGCTAACCACTGCCATTCCTTGATGTAAATGCTATAAATCAGTTTTTTTTTGTGAAGCTGTGTTTTAATTCTTTTAGTGTCGCTATCTTTCCCGATGTTATATTTCAGCACCCTTTTACCATCTCCCAATTAATAGAATCCATTTATTACTTAGCCTTCAGTCTAAACAAATTCAGTTTAGTTCTAAACAATGTTTTTTACCCTGGGATCAGAGAACAGATTTGGAAGTTGGGAGCCAACTCAGACACTTTCAGAATCTCTTCGTAAACTTTACACTGCAGGCAGTCAGCAATGAGCAAAACAAACATGGTTTTGTTCCCATGGCTTCAGTCCATAGAATAAACAAGCCTTGGCTTATCGCAACATTGTCGATTGACTTAAATATGGGCCTATAAATTTTGCTATGGGAATAAGAGTGTTTGATGCAATATCAACATAGAGAACTTGTCAGTCAACAGCAATTAGCCTTTAATGTAATCATGTTGTTCATTTGTGGGACGTGGGCATCGCTGGCGAAGGTACAGAAAAGATTTACCAGGATGTTGCCTGGCATGGAGGGCATTAGCTATGAGGAGAGGTTGGAGAAACTTGGTTTGTTCTCACTGGAATGACAAAGGTTGAGGGGCGACCTGATCGAAGTCTACAGGATTGAGGGGCATGGACAGAGTGGATAGTCAGAAGCTTTTTCCCAGGATGGAAGAGTCAATTACTAGGGGGCATAGGTTTAAGGTGCGAGGGGAAGGTTTAAAGGAAATGTATGAGGCAAGTTTTTTTACAGAGGGTGGTGGGTGCCTGGAACTCTCTGCTGGGGAGTTAGTGGAAGCAGATACAGTTTTAAGGGTGTTTGGACAAATACATGAATAGGATGGGAATAGAGGGCTATGGTCCCTAGAAGGATGGGGAGCTTTAGTTCAGTCAGGCAGCATGGTCGGTGCAGGCTTGGAGGGCCGAAGGGCCTGTTCCTATGCTGTAATTTTCTTTGTTCTTTGGCTGGCCAACATTTATTGCCCATCCCTAGTTCTCCAAGGGCAATTGAGTCAACCACATTGTTGTGACTCTGGAATCACATGTAGGCCAGACCAGGTAAGGACACCAGATAGGTTTTGCCAATAATTGGCAGTGGTTTCATGGTCATCAGTAGATTCTTAATTCAATAAAAATCTGATATTCAAATTCCACCATCTGCCAAGGTGGGATTAATACCTGGATCCCCAGAACATTAGCTGAGTTTCTGGATTGATAGTCTAGTTGTAATACTAGGTCACCGCCTCCCATTTCGTATCTCCAATCGCCTACTGCCTGCAGGATAAGGGACAAGAGGGAAATGCACGGATCTGAGAACTCTTAAAACGTATGAATCATCAAGCTGCTTTGCATGTTTGATACCAAGGCTTTGAGATGGCCAGTGAGGGTTGGAAATTGTGGAGTCGCTCCAACTCCCGTCTCATTGGCAAACTCTGGCCAGTGTTCGAGTCTGTCATCCTCAGACGCTGATCTTGCAGCCAGACTTGTGAGAGAACTCTCATTTCTAGCCTCTTTTCTTTTTTGTTGCTTGTTACTGAGTCCTATTTGCATATATCTGAAATCCTGCAGGCGCCATGCCATTCAAAGTGGGTTTGTAAATAACACATTACTGATAAAATATCTGTCACCTGAAGGAATAAATTGCTTGGGAAGGAGAAGTGTCTGGTTTTACAGACTCTGATTTCTGTGTGGTTTCACACAAGGTCTGTTTATTCTTGTTAATGTCTTAACTATGAATGGTGGCTTTTGTGTCAACTTAAATAGTTAGTGATACTTGGGCCCAGCAGAGTTATTCAGAAGCAACTCTTTAAAATTTATGTTAAAGTACTGTTTCGGTATGGTTTAATGCTGAATTAATTATTTTAAAATGAGAAGTAATAGAATTTGTTAATTTGAAAGAAATGTTTTGTATAGTGTCCCAAAAGCGAAGTCTTTTCTGAAGTCTAGTCCCTCTTTTAACATAGGAACAAACAGCCAATTCATACAGAGCAAACATCCACAGGGTGATGAAATACAGAGCAGATAATCTATTGAGGCATTAATGGTTCAGGCAGAAATGAACACATTCCAGATTAGATGCAATTATCCCTTGGGGATAAGGTGGGTGAGAAGTGATTCTAACCATTGGTTCAGGGAACAGTTTAGACCACTTGATTTTTATGTGTTGATCCAAGGATGGAATGTTGGCAAGGAAGGTTCTCTCCCATTTTTCCATCCAACTGAGCAAAAGCAAGAGAGGAACCTCCGTTTAATACCCCATCCCAAAAAGAGACACCTCTGACAGAGACCATTCAGCCCATCAAGCCTGCACCAACCACAATCTCACCCAGGCCCTATCCCTGTAATCCTGTGTGTTTACCCTGCTAATCCCCCTGATAGCAAGGGGCAATTTAGCATGGCCAATCAACCAAACCTGCACATCTTTGGACTCCCTCGGTATGACACTGCAACATCAGCCTAGATAACCAAATCTGTGGAATGAGCCTCGGACCTCCAGTCTTCTGGCTCTGAGGTGAGAGTGCTAGCACTGAGCCAAGGCTGGATAAATAAAAACATTGGTGTTTTCCCCCCACAACCCCTCTTTTATTCATTTCTTGTGGAGTGTGGGACTTGACACTGCAAGTTAAATGTTCCATTCCCCATCATTGATGTCCCATGGCTTGTTCATGTGGCAGTCTTTTGTCCTTCTTGGAGGTACTGATCATCTGTTTCCCCTCAGCTGGAGTTCATGTGAGATGGTTACAAGTTGGATCAGGATGTCTTTGCGCTAATGATGCTGCCACAAAGTGACTAAACCCAGATTCTGACCTGACCTGAAATGCCCAAATGAAATATTTGTTGCAGAATCTGTATTATGGCGACCTCATCCTTTAAGTTGTTGGGTGCTGTGTATGGGTCGTGGATGTGGTTAATGTTGCCATTCATTTGGATTTGATTAACCACTGGATGCAAGATACAATCAGAATGATTTCCTATCCACCCAGCAATGCAATACTGTCTGGTTCCTTTCTCTCTCTCTTGTGCAATACAATCTTGCTCTTCTCCGCAGAGAAGGTCATTGACTTGAGTTCAAGCTATGTTTCAGTTTACAAGTACATTGTCCGAGTCTCCCAGTATTGGGCAAGGGTGGAGTCTGTGGCCTGCAGTGTGTGTGTGTGTCCCACTTTGTGTAAGGTTGAGGGATTATAAAGCAAATTATCTCTTTATTGCAGGCACTACTGACATGAGGTTGGCACCTGCCATGCCATTCCCCTCGAGTCCCTGAGTCAATCACTGAAACCACAGGAAGGGGATGCATGGCATCATTCCATCAAACAGGCCATAATGTTTATGGTTATCTGGAACCACATTATGATAAGAATATAAATTATTATTTGATCTCTGCTCACCATTTCAGGCCCTGATAATGAATCTTTTATTTGGACATAGTATTACCTGGACTGGTGCTCTTTAAATAAACTCCCATGTCTTATGGACTAACTGCATAGTATTGCAGATGGCGAATCCTATTTTGATTCAATTTTAAGACTTTATAAGGGGAATTCATGAGCAAACATCAAGTTCCGCTTTTGAAGAAGCTGGTCCCCGGGGGGATTTAATTCTAATCAACTTGCATTCAGTTTCACTGTTGTCCTTTGTCCTGTGGCCTGGTTGTTTGGTGTTCGGGAAAGCTCTCCAGCAGATAGATACACGCTGCAGGGAGATGGAGAGGCAAACAGTTCTACAGTTGGTCCATTTCGGGTTCCTGAAGGGCTCGTGGATAAAGGAATGATTACTACCCCCACCCCATCAGATATCCGAACTTTCAGCACTCGGTGTCATTGATGTTGTCACTCTCTACTGACAGGCAATAAAATGTTTCTCTCAGGTGTGTTTCAAACATGTTTGTAACCCAGGGGCATTGGTTGAAGTAGTCTTTAAACTGAGCTTTGTAAGCCAAAGATTCTGGTTTGCTTTTTTTCATACAAGTGTGGGGAAAGAAATTTGTACATGTCTAAGCAAGCTACAAAGGTGATTTTTAAGTACAGAAAGATTTTTGTTTGAATAAGAGTTGAGGTTTTTTTTGTTGGTCTGGACATCCCTGTCCCTCAGTCAAATTGGCCATTCTTCAGCTATCAACATTGACAATGAGGTGGAGATGCTGGCGTTGGACTGGGGTGGGCACAGTAAAAAGTCTCTCTAACACCAGGTTAAAGTCCAACAGGTTTATTTGGCATCGTGAGCTTTCGGAGCAATGCTTCAGGAGCAGTGCTCCAAAAGCTCGCTACTCCAAATAAGCCTGTTGGACTTTAGGCATCGTCAATGTTAACACCAGGTTAGTGACTTTTTAACGAGATGTTCATTTCAGGTAGACTTTACAACCAAGGCCCAATCCTGTCTGCTCTGTGCACCAATGAGCACATTCCAGGGCTTGGTGGATAGCAATCAAAAATGGCCTACCTTCATTTCCATTGGTCACAGAGCTATTGTAGCCCCTTGGGTGAGATCAGATAGGCTTCGTCAATAAAAATGTTGCGTTTCTTAAAGTTAATTTAAAACCTCTTCTTTTTTTTTTGCAGGTATCGTGGGTTTACTCTGGTGTTGACCTTCCTGTTTTACACCAGTTATCACCTGTCCCGCAAACCAATCAGCATTGTCAAGGTACGTGAGCAGTCAACTTGGAAAAAGGGGGGGGGTTTGGGGGCACGAACAATTTCCTCACCAGTAGAAGTTTCTGGAAGTCCAGTGGGAACAGTGTCCAGTCTGCAATTGGGCCTCTCCATCCCAGTCCAGAATCCCCTGCTCTGATTCTATTTTCTTCTCTCCTGGGGTTCCTTCAGATGCTTGATTCTCTTTTTCATCCATGTCCAACTTGATTGATTTGAGTTCTCTGATTGTCAGATGTGGTATTTGGGAAGCTATGCACTCCAAAGGTCCGAGGCTGCCAGAGGTGAAAATCTGAGCTGATCTCTAATGAAAGGTTCAGCAGCAATAGACAGGCCCAATCCTGCTTTATGCCCACCACCCCCGCTGATCCAATTCGAACTCGCTTTGGGGAGGGAATGGCTTAGTGGTATTATCACTAGATTATTAATCCAGAAACTCAGCTAATGTTCTGGGGACCCGGGTTCGAATCCCACCACAGCAGATGGTGGAATTTGAATTCAATAAAAAATATCTGGAATTAAGAATCTACTGATGATCATGAAACAATTGTCCGAAAAACCCATCTGGTTCACTAATGTCCATTTTTAGGGAAGGAAATTGCCATCTTTACCTGGTCTGGCCTACATGTGACTCCAGAGCCACAGCAATGTAGTTGACTCTTAATTGCCAACTGAAGTGGCCTGGCAAGCCACTCCGTTCAAGGGCAATTAGCCATGGACAATAAATGCTGGCCAGCCAGCAATACCCACGTTCCACAAATGAATAAAAACAAAAGTTGAGCTCCAAGCAGAAGGGAAGTTCCTGAGGGCTGTTGCTCGGGGATCACCACTTCCAATATCCAACACCGAACTTTTGGACTACACGAGCCTGAATGGGGATTTGATTTTCCCTGATCACTATATGTTTTTATTGCTACTGACGTTGGTTCACTCAGATGGCCATGGATTTGAGCCCCACTCCAGGAACTTGAACTTGCATTAAAGTCACCGGGGTGCCCAGAGTTGTGACTGGATCTCCTAACACAATCTACCACCCTCCCCCACATTCTATCTCTTCCTTCCTTGGTGTAATCATAGTTGTACATTGCAGAAAAGGCCCTTTGGCCCATCAAGTTTGCACCATGAATAGCTACCACCTAAAGGCGCACTTGTCCCATAATCCTTGAATGTTATGATGTTTCAAGTGGTATATAGGCCAAATACTGCCTGTCTATGGATAAATGCACCAACTCAACAGACACGTCAATTTTGTGTCTCTTGCCACCACCCATGTTGAAACACGTTGGGCACGATGGTACCAGCTGTCCACGCCACGCTCCCACTGCAGTGAGGTCAGAGAGTTTGGCACCCAACCAAATCTCCATTCACTGCAAAGGGATGGGAAAATCCCGCTGGCATGAATGGCCATAAGATTCCGCTAAGTCAGCACAGATCCTGATTTATGGTTATGGTCTGATCAGCCATGATCTTATTGAATGGTGGAGTGGGCCGAGTGGCCTACTCCTGCTCCTAATGCGTATGTTTGTACGTATATCTTTGGTTTGTTAATTTTCATCTGATTACATTGGTATAAAGCCCTTGGGATAATTTGTTATATAAAATACACTATCTAAATGAGTTTTCATTCTGTCAAGCTTCATGTATTGGATCTGATTCTTAACCATAATTTTGGTTTTCACGTTTCATAATCCCCTCTTACTTGAAAGCGAGCACCACATATGTGCTGGCTCCACACGTACACAGTACACTGTGCTGAGCATGCATTGTGCAGGAGGTGTGTGATCGACATTTTGGGGAGTTTTGTGCTGTTCCTTAGTTGAAACATTGAACTGAAACCCCCTTACCTGTCTGCCCACACATGTGCAACATTAATCAAAGTAAAGAGGGAAATCTCCCATGTCCTGACCAATGTTTTTCCCTCCACCAACCCAAAGAAAAGATCTTGCTATGAGATCCTGCAAACTGATTGCCGTACATTTCTACACTGCTTCAAAAGTGATTAAGTTGTTAAAATCTCTGGGAAGCCTAAGGACACTTTACAAATGTTGGTATTTGTATTGTATCCTGTGCTTAACTGTGAATTCTTGGAAACAGAGTGCCTGATGTGAACAAAGTAAGAATTTGGTTTTGCTTTTGTAATTATTTTCCTCCCTTTATAATTATGCTGTCTCTTGTTTACGTGCTCCACCCTGGAAGCTCCAATGACGATGCACATGAGTCAAAGTCTTATCCCAATTTGAAAAGTTTATAAACCTTGTTTCTGCATAAAGATCTACTTTGCCTATTGATGTAACTTTTGTATTTGTCTAGAAATCCTCCTCCAGCACGGAGTGGTTTAGAATTTGAGAAAGGTCTAGTTAATTTCAGCAATATAATCATCTATTTTTAAAAACTGCCCACTTGATTATTGAGCCTGTGGCTGTTTGCTTCTTGGACTAAAATTAGCTGCTCTAATTCTATTTCTTCCTTCCTTGGTGTAATCATACTTGTACATTGCAGAAAAGACCCTTTGGTCCATCAAGTCTGCACCATGAATAACTACCACCTAAAGGCTCACTAATCCCATTTTCCAGCACTTGTCCCATCATCCTTGAATGTTATGATGTTTCAAGTGATCATCCAAATACCTTTTTAAAGGTTGTAAGGTTTCTGGCCTCTGACCATCCCAGGCAGTGCATTCTAGATTCCCACCACCCTCTGAGTGAAAAGAAATTCTCAAATCCCCTTTGAATCTCCTGCCCCTCACGCTAAGATTATGCCCCCTCATGATTGACCCCTCCACCATGGGGAACAGCTGCTTCCTACTCACCCTGTCCATACTCCTCATAATCTTATGCACCTCAATCATATCCCCCCTCAGTCTTCTGTGCTCTAAAGAAAACAGTCCAAGCCTATCTGGTCTCTCCTACATGCTCCCTCCCAGGAAACATCCTGGTGAACCTCCTCCGTGCCCCCTCTAATGTAATCACATCCTCCCACAGCGTTTAATTCTGCCTTTTTAAAAAAAAACTAATCCTTCATATCCACCGTGTCTAGTTGGTGTCTGCAAAGGATGAGGACATTGGGTGCATGAGAATGTGATCATTTCCAGGTTGTCCCAAGTGACACATCTATTCTGATTTGCAACTATGATCCCTGTTCCAGAATTCTGACAGTGACCCAAGTAATTCTCCTGGGTGCACCTACACCACATGGCCTGCAGTGGTTACATGATCAACTGAAATTCCCCACCTTTTTTTCCCCCAAAACATCTGACCAACACTTGGTGTAGATTCAATAATGGCAACTGCTGCTTCTGCATCAGCAACCAGTTAGAGCAACAAAATCTGTCTTGGGAGCAAAAAGCTAGTATGCAAATACAGTAAGTAATTCTGAAAGCTAAAAGTTAATATTTATTCCAACTGGAATTTAAGTAGGGAAGTTTTACTTCAGTTATACAGGGCATTGGAGAGTCCACATCTGGAGTACTGTGCACAGGGGCAGCAGAGTGGTTAGCACTGCTGCCTCAGAGTCTGGGACCCAGGTTTGATTCCCGACATGGGTCACTCTGCGTGGGTTACCTCCAGGTGCTCCAGTTTCCTCCCACAGTCCAAAAGACGTGGTCAGGTGCATTGGCCATGCTAAATTCTCCCTCGGTGTAACCCAAACGGTTGCCGGAGTGTGGCGACTAAGGGATTTTCACAGTAACTTCATTGCAGTGTTAATGTAAGCCTACTTATGACCCCAATTACATTTTACATGTTGGCCTCCTTTTATTTAGAGAAGGATGTAAATGCATTGGAAGCAGTTCAAAGAGAGCTGACCAGAGTAATGCCAGAAATGGGCAGGTTGACCAGGCTAGGCTGTATCTGCTGGAGTTTTGAAGAGTAAGAGGTGACTTGATTGAAACATACAAGATCTTGAGGGGTCTTATTTTATTTTTAGTCTCAAGTAGGTTTACATTAACACTGCAGTGGAGTTACTGTGAAAATCCCCTAGTCGTCACACACTCTGGCGCCTGTTCGGGTACACTGAGGGAGAATTTAGCATGGCCAATGCACCCTAACCAGCACATCTTTCGGACTGTGGGAGGAAACCCACACAGACACTGGGAGAACGTGCAAACTCCACGCAGACAGTGACACAGGCCGGGAATTGAACCCAGGTCCCTGGTGCTGTGAGGCAGCAGTGCTAACCACTGTACCACCATGCCACCTCACTCCACGTTCTGCCTCATTTTTCCAGCTGCTTATGACATGCTACATTTTTCTTGATCCCTTCCACATTTTTATAAACCGTTGCAGTAAACGTGTATAGCTTCTTCCCACTAATGGGTGTGCTGACCTTTGCTGGATTCACAGCTGAAACTCCCCAGCAATGATGTTTGGGTTCGGTGACTCTTATCGTTCCTGCCTCCCAGAAAGGCTGCTCGCTTCAAACGAGTGGCAACTATTTTTTTGTACACTTTTTTTTTCCTAAATCCTAACCAAATCCTTTTGTTTCCACAGAGTGAACTTCACAAGAATTGCTCAGGAGTTCCTAACCATGGAAACACAAGTCACCTTGACAATGATACGTGGTGTGACTGGGCTCCATTTGGTGAGAATCTCTTAACAAATTCTGTACGCGAATTAAAATTAATCATATTTGCCTCCTTGTGTGTGAGAGACTCTATTTTCTCCTTTTTTTTCAAGCATTGATCATTAGTGAGCCAGCACTGCTTTTGTATTGTAATCCAACAGTTTGTGCTCATGTTGGTATCAGCTCAAACATTACTCTGCTAATTGAATCAGGTTTCATAACTTGCATTGGGTCCAAACTCATCTACTTAACCCTGTACTACACGACCTACCTATTTTAACTGCTCCAACTCTCACCTTGGCTGAGATGAGCATTTGCAGGAGTATCTACCCACCTCACAATGTGAGTGTTACTCAATAAGAATCGGACCCTTCTCCATCCTCTTGCATTAACAAGTCAAACTCAATTTGCTCTCCCTAGAACGTGAGAGTTTGGGTTAACCTGCACTGAAGAGTTGGATCCAGCACAGATTTTGGAAATGTTGTGGGTGTGATCCACTATGATGCCCCAGGCATTGAGGAGCACCCAACTTTAACTGGTGACGGAGAGTCCTGTCCCTTCATTACGGTCAGCCCTGGATACAGCAGCTGGTACCTGCCTGCCACTCATTGCTTGGTCATAACACAACGGAGTAATTTCTGGGAACAGTGCCAGGGAAATATTGCTTCATTAACTTGGGTCTTTATCGTCATATTTTTAAGCTGTTTGGACACCCCGCCCCACCCCCCCCCCCCCCCCCCCCCCTCCCCCCAGTCCTGTCACTGCTGGTCCTGATCAACCACAGGATGAGGGTGGGGTGCACTACATTGCAGCTGAACTATATATATATAAAAAAAACAGCCCAGTCTGCTTACAGGAGCACACAACACCATCAAGATAATTATGGCTAACCATATATAGTTAGCCATAATTTGGCATAAATATCTTGGTGTTGTGTGCTCCTGTAAGCAGACTGGGCTGTGTTTTAATCAGTCCAATATGTAGGGATACCTTGAGATCAAAGCAGGCCTTGTAGCTGCTTACTGGGATAGACCATGTTGCTAAGTGACTTGGATACGCAAGTGAATGTACACAGATTGCAGCTCAGACTTGGCACCAATTATTTGGCAGCAAACAATAGTCGGTGCAATTAGTTTTTATCCAGTCAGTTTTACCAATCTCAAAACAGCACAGATGCTGCTACTCTGCTCCCTTTCGATCTAACAATCCGTGAAAACATGGTCATGTAAGAAACAAAATCACAACCACTTTGGCTCACAGCTGTCAAACTTCCTGCCTGACTTCTAATCTCTCACTTCCCATTCCTTTTTCATTTTTCAAGCTGCTGCTTATAACTTTGTGTATCCAACAGGTCTAATGTTAATCAGAATATTTCAGCGAACTTCAATGACCTTTCTCAGCTTGTCTATCTTTCTGGGACTTGGCCAAAATGTCAAGTTGACAAAATAGAATTTGAATGACTTTGAGCTTCTAAGGTGTTTCTTTGGAGTGGTGCCTTTGTTCTGTACTGTGTTGAAACTGATAATTTAAACCTTGAGGGCAAAACCAACATGCACTATTTATCCACAGACAAGGCAGCTGTTGGGCATGAGGGCTAGGCTTATTCCTTATGCAGAAAACCTCGGGGTCCTCTCCTGAAAGCTCTCTGCAAGCTCCCGTAGCCCCTGACCTTTTTATATATTTTCTCGAGTGACCATTCCCTGTGCATGAAGCTAAACCTTAAGCTGCAGCTAAACCTGATCCTGTTCTCCTCTGATGCACAGTAGCCACTGGATAGCAATCGAAAATACTGTTTTTGGTTTCATCCAGTACATTGTGGTTAATTGCAACTTACTGACTGTAGGTTGAAATGGAACCTGGCACTTTCCCAAGTTGGCTTGCTTTTTTTTTTGTTCGCCGCTGACCAGTGTAGCTCCCAGCATCGCCTCCCGCTGGATCTCCTGTGCTTGTTTCCAACTAGCAAAATTTAAAAAAAAAAACATCCACAAGCCACAGCATCACAAATTGAGACTAAAAACTGGTGGTTTGATTAAATGCTGGGGCATTTGAGTTGAGCTAATGGTTTCATTCTTGGGCCTAGATGTCAATTGTCCTTTAAGTTGGTGAGCATAATCTGTGTGGTTCAAGTATGCTCACCGTGCAATTTATATAGCAAGTTTCAGTGTTTAACCCAGAGTGTCCCAGGTCCAAGTCAGGATTTCTCATCCTGGCATTGACTGACTGCCTTGTTTTCTTTCCGGGTGGCAGGAGTCATGGGTTTCCGAGACCAAAGAAGGTTTACTGAGGAACTATAACAACAGGAGAGGGAGAGAATATTTTTTAATCTGCCTCCTGTAACTATCCCCTCATTTATTTCAGATCAACCCAACTACAGGATGCTGTTTGGTGCATTGGATAACTCTTTCCTGATAACCTATGCCATTGGCATGTTTTTCAGGTCAGTATTACAGAAATTCGAGCCCTGTGTATCTCTGAAATTTCTGCTCTTCAAGGTGAGGATATTGGTGTCTGTTGTTTTTGGATGTCCAGTATCAACGTTCCCAAAATGTGGGGAGGACAGAATAACCTCCGATTCTGTGCCCCTGGCCCCGAACTTCCAAAAATTATTTTAATTGCCCATCTAAGAATGTTCCCTTTGCTCTGTAAATGATTGCTAAAGGGGGAGCAATTTTGCCCTCTGGGCCCAGGTTGGATCTGACTATCTCCTAATTGCACAGTAGAATGTTGTGCGCCACATGACTGGCACTAGACTCCAATGCCATGCATCAAATTCAACTCTGGCTCGCAGCCCATCTCTGGGAAATTTTTAGCAGCGGGTCTGCTGTCGAAGATTGGGGAATTTTTGTGTTTAAATTGGCAAGTGTTTGAGAGTTCTTGGTAATCCACACAGTGGCTCACCTGAGGGTTGGCACTGTGCAGATGTAACTTGGGAATGAAGAATGGAAGTGTCTGTGAAACAGAGTCTGTGTCACATTTGTAGTGTTGTCGCCTCTGCTCTGTCTCAGCAAGTCTGAGTCACTGCTCCATCTTAACACGCACTGCACCTGTCTGCAGAATGTGTGGCTGGGCTGTGAAGGGGGAGCTCTCATCCAGTGTCTAATCCACACTTCTCGAGTATGGAAATGCTTCATACCAATAATGGATGCTGAATGAAAAGTGCATAAAGGATCTATTACCAGTGCTAAGATTCTGGAGCAGACAGGACAGGTGGCAACTTCTGTATGGCTGGAAGTTCCATTTTAATTCCTGTGTGTAATGGACACGAGCAAAACCATCTTTATGTTAAAAGCAATTGACCAGATCCTTGTAGACTGAATACGTGTTGAAATGATTTCTGATGTTTCACCCTATGGTTTTATTTATTTCCAGTGGTATTTTTGGGGAGCGACTCCCTCTGCGATATTACCTGAGTGCAGGGATGTTACTCAGTGGGTTATTCACCGCCCTCTTTGGATTTGGGTTTTACTGGAACATACACAGTATGTGGTACTACGTGATTGTACAGGTCAGTCTGGCTCTGCAGCCCACCAGCTAACCAGAGACACCTCGTGGCAAATGCCTAGTGTGTGTGTGTGGAGGGTTCTTCATTGCTGTATCTGGCCTTTTTTTATTGTAGAGATTCTGAATTCTGTGTTGTCAGGTGACTCTGATTTGCATTGGAATTACCAATTCTTAAATAGATTTATTCTTTCATTCTTTTGAATGTTGTGATGTATAACACTAATGTAGACACAACTTTACCTTATCTTCCAGCCTGTTGCTAAATTACAGTTGCACACATTATCCATTCTCCAATACATCACCCCTACTATTTATGTATGCAAGCCTTGCTGTTCAATGTCTTCAAGGGCTGTTCAACTGCAGCAAGCATAGGGTAGAGGTGAGCTGCTATGTTCCCATTGCTGTCCTTTTACAACAGCACTCTGTACATGATGATCAGGTGCAGAAATTCTGTCCTCCACTTATTTGTTTCCCTTCTGCTCTCCTCTTGCTGGAATCCTGGATGAAATCACCAGCTGGGCACACGAGAGGGGACATTGTGGGTAAATCGAGAGGTGCCTAGCAGAATAGGAACAGGCTGTACAGAGGGGAGGAGGGTGAAGATGGGCCTTGAGTGGGTCACCATTGTCTGATTCTTTGCACAACAACTTCCAACATTTTTAAAGTAAATCTGTGGCAGTTTTTTATTTATTTATTTGTGGGACATGGGCGTCGCTGGCTGGCCAGCATTTATTGCCCATCCCTAGTTGCCCTTGGAGGGCAGTTGAGAGTCAACCACATTGCTGTGGTTGAGTCACATGTAGGCCAGACCGGGTAAGGACGGCAGATGTCATTCCCTAAAGGACATTAGTGAACTAGATGGGTTTTTCTGACAATCCATAATGGTTTCATGGTCATCAGTAGATTCTTAATTCCATATTTTTTTTTATTGAATTCAAATTCCACCATCTGCCATGGTGGGATTCGAACCCGGGTCCCCAGAACATCAGCTGAGTTCCTGGATTAATAGTCTAGCGTTAATACCTCTAGGCCATTGCCTCCCCATAAAGTTGCACTAGGATGAAAATGTTTGGGTAAAAGAAGGAATGATAACTGACAACAGGGGAATTCTAGAGACTTGGAGCACAAAAGGAAGCAATTTAGCCCATAATCTGTGCTGACTCCTTTAAAGCAGATGTCATGCTTGATCCCCCACCATGACAGGGTGGCATAGTGGTTAGCACTGCTGCCTCAGTGCCAGGGACCCAGGTTCAATTCCCAGCTTGGGAGACTGTGTCTGCATGTTCTCCCCATATCTATGTGGGTGCTCCGGTTTTCTCCCACAGTCCAAAAGACGTGCTGGTTAGGTGCATTGGCCATGCTAAATTCTCCCTTTTTAATGTACCTGAACAATTGCCGGAGTGTGGCGACTAGGGGATTTTCACAGTGACTTCATTGCAGTGTTAATGTAAGCCTACTTGTGACACTGATAAACTTACTGATGGGAAAGTGTTCTCTACCCCAACGTGGCTGCCTCCTTGGTAGGTTGGAAGTTTGAAAATGGCCACTGTGTAGGTGAAACATCACAATGAAGACAGAGAAATCTGAGAGTCTGTGAATGATTCAAATCACAGAACTGTTACAGTGCAGAAAGACTATTTGGCCCATTGTGTCTGCACCAGCTCTCCAAACGAGCATCATGACATAGTGTTCTTCTCCTGCCTTTCCCCGTACTCTGTTTCTATTTACCCTCGAATGCTTCAGTTAAACCTGCCTCCACCACACTTCCAGGCAGTGCATTCCAGATCCAACCACTCCAATCACTAAATCTGTGCCTGTTTGTTCACCATCCTTTTTGAGTGGGAACAGTTTCTCTATCTAGCCCCCTCAAATGTACAAAATCATATCGGATCTCTTCCTTGGAGAGGAAAAGTCCAAGAAAACAACCCAAATCTATCCATCCCTGGAAATGTTCTTGTGAACCTCTTCTGCACTCTATCCAATGCGTTCACATCCTTCTTGTAGTGTGGCACTCAGTTATACACGATATTCCAGCTGAGGTCTAACTAGTGTCTTGTATAAGTTCAGCGTAACTTCCTTGCTCCTGTTAATAAGGCCCAGGATACTGTCTGCTTTAACTGCTCTCTCCACCTGTCCTGCCACAGTCCGTTCTGCTGGGACTGCAGAAATCAATCTCTTCTTGGTTTGGACAGGGTTGGAGGAGACATTTTCGTGCCCTGGTCGCTTCTAAATGTCATAGAATCTCTACAGTGCAGAAGGAGGCCATTCAACCCATCAAGCCTGCACTGACAACAATCCCAAGCTCTATCCCTGTAACCCCACGTATTTACCCTGCTAGTCCCCCTAACACTAAGAAACAATTTAGCATGGCCAGTGCACCTAACCTGCACATCTTTGGACTGTGGGAGGAAACCGGAGCACCTGAAGGAAACCCACGCAGAAACGGGGAGAACGTGCAAACTCCACACAGACAGTGACCCAAGGCTGAGTCGAACCCAGGTCCCTGGCGCTGAGAGGCAGCAGTGCTAGCCACCGTGCTTGTATTCTTCGACCAGCTCTCTGTCAAATCCTGTATGTGAAAAACATCTTCAAACAGAGCAGTGGAAATTTGCAACTCCCTTTTCCACACTGGGCTCAGTGAAACCTTTTTTGAGATGAGTGGGTTTTTGTTGGTTGTGGAATATAGGGTGTGGATTTGCAGTTCAGATTCCGATTGGCTATGATCTATTTGAATGGCAAAGCAGGCTTGCGGTTGGATGGGCCTGCTCCTGCTCCTGCGGCTCTGGGCAATCTGCAGCTTGCATTGTTGACACTGCCTTCAGCAGGATGCTCTACCCATGAGCTGCAGAGTGGGCTGGGGATTACTCGGAATCTCTCCACACCTTTTCAGCCCAAACCAACACGTTGCCTCTCTCCGGAGCAGCCTGCATTTCCTCTTGTCAGTTTAGTCACTGACACCACAATCAGCAGTTTTGAGTTAAACCTCTGACCTTATTCCTCGTGTTTCTCACATGCATCTTCGCTTAATATTTTCCACAGATTGCAAATGGCTTGGTTCAGACCACAGGGTGGCCAGCTGTTGTTGCCTGCGTGGGGAACTGGTTTGGAAAAGGGAAGTAAGTATTGCTTTACTAATCCTACCGAAAGAAAACTTCTTGTCTGTAAGCTCGGGGGTGTGAGGCTTGGGCATTGGTAACGGTTTCCATTCTGACGTTTGTATTGTGATCGAATCAACTGATTTTGAGGGAAAAATTGTCCTTGGCCTGAAGCGAGAAATAAACTTCAGGTGATGTCCATCTGTCCCTGGAGTAACTTGATGGCTGAATTAGAAAGTCCTTGGAGAAGGTGATGGGTGGAGTGATTGTCTAAGTGGGAGTTTGATACCAGAGTGATCATTTAAGGACTGTTTGTTTGATATTGGTGTAGGATGAGAGTATTGTACCACCCTGATTGGGTGAGGATGGCAGACTTCTGAACTAAAAGGACATCAATGAATTAGTTTGGTTTCTATCCTGCAAGGTCACTTTATTTTTACTGATGCCATATTTTTAAAAATAACAGGAGTTGAAATTCTCAAATTGCTTTGACCATAAGACACAGAAGTAGGCCATTCAGACCATTGCATCTACTCAACTTTTGAGATTTCAGTTCACTATCACGAATCGAATGACACTATGGTGTTTTCTGCAGTCTGCACCTCTATTCCCTGAAGCTGGACCTGGGTGGGGTGTACAGAGTCAGTGAATTGGGTTTGCTTTTTATTAGTTCCCCTAATTTGCATATTTAATCCATAAGCTTCAGAAGTTACTTGGGTCAACAATTTTTGTTGCGCAAATGGGATTCATTTGTGCTTAAATTTTTAGAATCCTACAATGCAGAGGAGGCCATTCGGCCCATCAAGTCTGCACCGACCACAATCCCACCCAGACCCTATCCCCACAACCCTGTGCATTCATCCTAGCTAGTCCCCCTGACTCTAGGGGGCAAGTTAGCATGGCCAATCCACCTAACCCACGCAACTTTGGACTGTGGGAGGAAACCGGAGCACCCGAAGGAAACCCACGCAGACACAGGGAGAATGTGCAAACTTCACAGTGACCCAGGTCCCTGGTGCTGTGAGGCCATTATGTGGAGATGCCGGCGTTGGACTGGGGTAAACACAGTAAGAAGTCTCTCAACACCCAGGTTAAAGTCCAACAGGTTTATTTGGTAGCACAAGCCACTAGCTTTCGGACTGCTGTGAGGCAGCAGTGCTAACCACTGCTGCCCCTATTATCTGAGTACTCCTCTGACTATTTTGTTACAATTTGTTTTGTCCAAAAGCGCACAGCTTGCCCTGGCATGCGTTTGATACGAGGTCTTTTTTCACAACTCCCATTCTTATCTTTCCTTAAATAATGAGTAAGGTTGAGTAGTGACCTAATGGCAATCTGTAAAGTTGTGAAAGGGCCTGATGGAATAGGTCTTGACAACCTGTTTCTATTTGTAGGAGAATTTAAACTAGGTAAAATACTAGGAAAAGAAATCACTTTACTCAGAGTAGCCGGTGTGTGGAATTATTACTACTAAACATTCTGCCAAGAGGAGACTGGATAGATACAGGGCTGGAGAAAGGAGGTAAAGGGGTTGGAGGAAGTTTTCTGCAGAATGTAAACATTGGCATCAGTTGGGCCAGATGCCCTGTTTCTCTGTCATGTTTGTTCATCAGGCAAAAGGCCATAAGATATAGGAGTAAAGATTAGGCCATTCTGCCCATGTCTGCTCCACCATTCAATCATGGCTGATATGATTCTCATCCTCGTAACCCTTGATCACCTTACTGATCAAGAACCTATCTTTCTGCCTTAAAGACATTCAATGACCTGACCTTCATACCCTCTGGCAATGAATTCCATAGATTCACCACTCTCTGGCTGAAGAAATACCTCCATCTCTGTTTTAAAGGAGCCTCCCTTCTGAGGTTGTGTTCTAGTCTCTCCCACTAGTGGGAACATCCTCTCCACATCCACGCTATCTAGGAATCTACCTAGGAACCAATTGACGCACAGTTTTGAAAGATGGAGTGTAAACCTTGCCTCAAAATTGGATCAGAGTCTGCAGGGAAAGGAATGTAATTGAAGATGTGGGACTTAGTCAAGTGACAACATTAGAAAAGGTGGCAGTTCTGAAGAAGAATCATTTGGACTCGGTGCTGCTCTGTGTTTCTCTCTCCACCGATGCGGCCAGACCTGAGGTTCTCCAACACTTTTTTTTTTGTTTTAGATTGGAGAGGATGGGATTGTTCAGCTAAGTAGGGGAGGTTTAAGAGATGTGCAAAACTATGATTGATTTCAATAGTAACTAGGGAGGAACTATCTCTCCTGGCACAAGGATCTGAGGGCACTGACTTGATTACTGAACAAAACAAGGTGAGAGTTTTGTTTGCATGAGGAGCTGTGTATTAAAGGGTAATGGAGGCAGATTCATTAGCTCATTTCGAAGGAAGTTGAATATAGACTTGAATTTTCAGTGACAGTAATTCTTCCTGTGAAGATGGGTTAAATAGTCTCCTGTCTTGTATTTGCGGATCAAAGAGTCCAAACATTAATATTTCTTTTTACTTTTGAGGTGCAGCAATCCTTTCTTGCTGATTTGTTAAAAATTAAACAGAACTCCCACGTCTTAGAATCATAAAATCCCCATAGTGTAGAAGGAGGCCATTCGGCACATCAAGTCTGCACCAACCACAATCCCACCCAGGCCCTATTCCCATAACCCCACATTTACCCTATTAATCTCCTGACACTAGGGTCAATTTAACATGGCCAATCAACCTAACCCGCACATCTTTAGATTGTGGGAGGAAACCCATGCAGACACGAATGTGCAAACTCCACACACTGACCCAAGTCCCTGGTGCTGTGAGGCAGCAGTGCTAACCACTGTTCCACTGTGCTGCCCATGTTATGTAATCCAAATCTTCCCCCTCTTGCTGCACTCACCCCCCCCCCCCAAGTTACAGCTCGTGCACCATGTGGTGTAGTGAGTCAGAGCCAAACTTGGCCCCCTGTTCCATATCCAGTGTTAGCTGATATTAAGTAGGGGCGAGAGTGCAACAGTATCTTCAGAGTCACCACTGCTGGTGGGTGACTAATGATCTTGTGAGGAGTGTGTGCACATAGTTAGGATTGCACGTGGGGTCTTGATCAAGCGATTATCCTGGGAGACAGGGAAACTGAACAATCTCCTGCGCCAGGGCTTCAAAAACCTTGAGGCTAATTGTACTGCCCTCACCTGATAGAGACCCAACACAGCGAACAAGGACTGAACTGAGGGGAGAGCCAAAATTTGATTTGACAGAGTTCTATTAATTTTATTTTGGTCTCCATGGAGGCCAAAAGAACTGAATGATGCCAAAGCAAAACCAATTATCAAAATTTCATACTTCATTAAATAAAATCAACAAATTTTATGCTCAATAGTAGATACAACAAGGACATAGGGCACCGGCTCCAGCAGCAGTCATTCAAAGCTTTGATCTTCCTTGGGGAGAATTCTAGCTCCTTTTTTGTTTCTTTAAGAACTTAGGCACCAATCCTCTGCCAGCAATCCCCTTACACATGCTTTGCCAGAACCCTTCACGAGAGTCCTAATCCATCAGTATTACCTTTTATCTGAATCCTCTGTGACCAGCCCTGTGCAGTGTATAACTAGTTCAGAGCAGTAAATTCCTTTTTAAGTAACAAAACCAGCTATCTACCTATTGCCATATCCTGGATTCAGCCTACCTGCACTGCACCAGTGGGCAATGAGCCTGGAAGTCTTTTATCTAATTTCAATTGGCTTCAGCTTCCTCAGAAACCTGAAGTTTCCTTCTAAGTTGGGGTCCTACTCAAAAGTTTTGAAACCAGTGTCAGTGCACCTAACGGAACATTCTTCAAGTCATCTGTCTGATGACGTGCATGTGCTCCTCCCATTAGTCTGACAAACCAAGGAATCCATCACAGTACATTTTAAAAAATGTTTCTCCAGTAACTGTACAAATAGTATTTTGTCCACTGCTTGATATGGCAGCCAGGTGGCTTCTTCAGACCTCTGCTCATCTCCCTCCAGTCTAATGACTGGAATGTTAGTGACTCTGGCTCATAGGAACGGGGGTGTACTGCTCTGCATTCCAAGTAGATCTTGGTTGAACTGTATCTTAATTCTCTTTATTCGCCTTAGTTCCATATTTCAATGCCCTTTAATAGAAAGAAGATTGCTGAGTTTTTGTTGCAATATCCAATAGATCCAGGGTCTCAGCAGCTTTCTCTTAGGGGTGTTCCAGACTGAAGTTGTGGTCTGTGTTTAGTAGCTTCCCTTCAATGCAAAAGGAAACACCTTTTCTGTAGCATATGCTATCAGTACCTGGATGTTTGAGAAACTGTCGCTATAATTGTCAATCAGAGTAGGTTTTGGGAAATCGGTATTACGAATGAGATCTTGTGATCACTTCAACTCTTCATCGTTTCTCTTTTAATAAAAACATCCTTGCGGCTTTTTGGATGATGTTTTACACCACTTATTATTTTTTCTCCCCCACCCTATTTAACTCAACAGGAGAGGATTCATCATGGGAATCTGGAATTCTCACACATCAGTTGGGAACATCCTGGGCTCCTTGATTGCTGGGATATTTGTATCGTCTGCCTGGGGTTTATCATTCATTGTGCCTGGGGCCATCATCGCAGCAATGGGAGTAGTTTGCTTCTTCTTTCTGGTGGAATGTAAGTGACGTCTGTTTTGCATGTTGGGCGTTCTCCCAGCAACTATCTACCTACTTTTTGTGGCACATTGGAATAGCAGCAAACGATACCAATTGAACAGAAACTTTGGGCACTTTTTTGTCACATTACTAATGCCAGTCAATTGCTACAGAGAATGGCTTTAGGCTTGTACCTAGATCCTGTCCTCCATACCTGCATAGGCTTGCTGAGGTGCGCATGGAACATTGTGGGGAAGGGGGCTAGGGGAGTATAAGGGAGGTCATGCCTTTGTTTGAGGACAAGCAACTACCATTGTGTCCTTGGACTACACCACCTATACAGTTTTAGGATAACCCCAATGGATACTTGAGATGCAATTTATTTTCCTTTGAGGTGCAGCATGGAAAGGGGAAATTTTTTTTTCCCATTTCCAAACCCTACCACCACCCCAGGAATCCAAAAGGTGGGATAGGACCATAATTTCCATTGGTGGCACAGTGGTTAGCACTGCTGCCTCATAGTGCCAGGGACCCAAATTCGATTCCCAGCTTGGGTCACTGTGTCTGTATGGTGTTCGCATGTTCTCCCCATGTCTGTGTGGGTTTTCTCTGGTGCTCCGGTTTCCTCCCACAGTCTGAAAAGACGCGCAGGTGAGGTGCATTGGCCATGCTAACTTCTCCCTCAGTGCCCGAGCAGGCGCCGGTTTCTGGCGACCAGGGGACTTACATTAACACTGCAATGAAGTTACTGTGAAAGTCTACTTGTGACACTAATTAAATAAACTTTTAAACTGATGACAGGTCATGTGCAGGAGCTCTGAATGATGCTCATCATTGGCCTGGGTGGAAATCGTCATCTTTGCAGTGCAGAAGGAGGCCATTCAGCCCATCGAGCCTGCACTAACAACATTCCCACCCAGACCCTATTCCCATAACCCCACATATTTACCCTGTTAATCCCCCTGACAAAGGGGTAATTCTCTATGGCCAATCAACCTAACCCACATATCTTGAGTGTGGGAGGAAACCCACACAGGGAGATTCCACACAGTCACCCAAGGCTGGAATTGAACCCAGGTCCCTGCCACTGAGGCAGCAGTGCTAACCACCATGCTGCCCAACTGAACTCTCTGGATTGACTGGCATATTAACTTCGAAAGGTTTTATTGATAATTGTGGCTTAGTGTTTCCAAATTAACAAATACAAAACTACTCCTGTCTTTCCTCACAGACCCTGAAGATGTTGGTTGCTCCCCACCCAAACACCATGTAAGTAAATCGCTTATTTTAACTGTTCGCCATTAAGAGACAGTAATGTTATTGAGATGGACTGGACGAGATGCTAAACCTAACCTTGTTGTACTATTTATCCAGTGCTCAGCTGTGCTGTTCAGTTGTATGTTGTGGTCTTTTGTTACCCTATGCTTGCAAGGATATGTTTCCCAGTAGAAATGAGAAACCTGCTTTCCAGTTGGGAGCTGCTTTGAGGAAGTGAAGATCTTCCCATTCCTTTCTGTCCGATTTCTGCAGAATTAGTTTGGTTGGATCTGCTCGGGTGATTTACATTTATGATGCCATTGGATCTGTTCACTACCTTGACTAAATGTCAACCCTCCCTATATCACAGTGCAGAAGGGAGCCATTTAGCCTATCCTGTCTGCACTGGCTCTCTGAGGAACTTGCTTTGTGCGTTCTCCTGCCTTCCTCCCATTGCCCTCTTTCAAAGAACAGCTGGATTCCCTTTTGACTGCCTGGATTGAAAAATGTGGACTTTGTTTTACAAGTTTCTTTTGCAAATTCCTTCAATCTGGGCCTTCTTGCTCTTGATCCTTTCATGAGGCGGGAAAGGTTTCTCCCTGCTCTGACCAGACACCCTCACAAAGTCCTCGTGGCCTTTCTTTCTCTCCCCTCCCCAAGGAAAACAGTCCCAACTTCTCCAATCCAAGTTCCTCATCCCAGGAACCATTCTTGAGCATCTTTTCTTTTCTGTGCTTTTTTTCTCCAGCACCTTCACATCCACCCTAAAACTGTGGCATCCAGAACTGGACCCAATACTCCAGCTGAGGCCAAACGAGTGCACTTCACCGCCTTACTCTTATTCTCTATACCCCTATTATTAAAGCCTAGAATACTGCATGCTCTTTTTCTCTAAGCACCCAAATGCTCCTGCCACCAATAACTTGTGCACATATACACCTCAGCCCCTTTTGCTCCTGTAACCCCTTTTGTGTTGTCCTTCATTTTCTATTGTCTCCATGTTCTTTCTGAAAGTTGAATCACTTTGCATTGAACTTCATCTGCCACCTGCCCGCCTGCCCATTCTGCCAACTTGTCTTGCGTCCTTTGGAAGTTCCATACTTTGAGTTTAGAATGGGTGTGAGAAAGATGTTCTTAATGGTGTTTTATTAGCTCCCCTCTCCCACTCTACCCGAGGATGCCTTGGAAGTGGACAGGTGAAGATTAAAGACTGACATCAATGACCTGGGGAATCTGAAGCCTTCAGTGCTGTAGCACTCTGGAAGGACTGAATGCTCCACTTGTACCTAACCTGACAGCCAGTTCCTCAGGAATCCTGGCACCAGTTGGGGTTCTAGGGACTAAAAGAATAACATTCTTATCGGCAGGAGCTCAGTTATTGAATGGATGTCTTTGCTGGCATTACAGGATCAACGGGAGCAAGAGCCATTGATACGCCACGATAGCATGGAGGAGATTTTTACCAGTACCAGTGATACAGAAAATGAGGGCACCGTTCACCCCAGCGACCACACTGAGGAACCTTCTGCAATTAGCTTCTTGGGGGCACTCAAAATACCCGTGAGTACCAAAGACCCTGGCCAGTTCATCGAGTGTAAATGAATCCTGTGTCTAAGTGATGGTGCTCATGCAAAATAAATTGGATAAATTTGAATTATCCAAGCTGTTTAGTAAGCTAAGTGGTAAACATGACCAAGTGGAAATGTAGTGCTAAAATATTTGAATAAATGGTTAATTTGAATTAGTCAAGATATGTGCATAATTTCCCTTTTGGGGCTTTTGCATCTATTTGGGCTAATTTGTAGGTTAGTGTTCATTTATATGTGTCCGTTTGTTCTGCCTTATCTGAATGGCAATTATTGAAAGGATTGGAACTAGCTAGATATATCTAAAACCCGACAATGGTAAGTGTAGATTATGTTGTATTTAAAATGGGCGGCAGGAATGTGAGCAAAGGAAGCTCTTTCAAATAGTCTTTGTCCTTGTGGACTAATGAACCCTGTTTTTACTCCATTCAGGGTGTGATCGAGTTCTCACTGTCTTTACTCTTTGCCAAGTTAGTCAGTTACACATTCCTGTTCTGGTTGCCTCTCTACATTTCCTCTGTTGGTAAGTTGCCATTTAAAAAAAAAAAATCATTTGCACAACACTTAGCAATTAGTTCCAATCCTTATCTGCAACATAGATGAATGACAAAGATGGTCTAACATTATCACTGTAGATTATAGGATAGGGAAGTGATTTGGCACGGAAAAGTTAAAATACTGGCGAGTGGATTAATGTGGGTAAAACTCTCCATTCAAAGCGTTCCCCATCCACCGATATCTGAGCATTACTGAAAAACAGACTCCAGATACAATCGTGATCTCTACTTTTAAAAAAAGACAGATCCTTATTGTAAGACCAATTTGACTTTAATCAAACTCTCTAACCCAACACTTCAACTTGCATGAATTGTAGCCCATTCCAATAGTACAATCTGACAGTTCAGCTCAATGAATGCAGCTCTAACAACACTCTAAGCTCAACACCATCCAGGACAAAGCAGCCTGCTTGACTGGCACCCCTTCCACAAACATTTACTCCCTCCAGCGCCAGTGCACAGTGGCAGCAGTGTGTACCATCTGCAAAACGCACTGCAGGCCAAACCGTATGGGAGCAGATTAGTGGGAATAACTAAACTAGCTTTAGGATTTTTCAAAACCTTGCACTGCAATGGTTAAATGCCAAATTATTCCATGTCCCTGACATCCCTGCCACCATTTGTGCCTTGCTGATGGTGGCCATGCTATTCCGGACATCCTTCTTGGAATGTGCACCAAAACAAAGTGGTTAAATCATCCAGCATTAGTTTTTACTCAACACGCCTATCCTGTCCCATTTCATAGGAACATAAGAATTCAGAGCAGGAGTTGGCAATTCAGCCCTTCAAGCTCCGCCACTCAATCAGATCATGGCTGATCTCTCCCTGGACTCAGATCCACCTCCCCATCTGTTTCCCATATCCCCTTATCCCTTTTTTTTAATTAGAAATATATCTATCACCATTAACGATTCAGACTCCACCGCGTTATGGGGCAGCAAGTTTACATTCACCACCCTCTGCTAGAAGTACTTTCTCCTCAGCTGTGTTAAATCTACCACCCTTCCATGTACACCTGTGACCTCTTCAGGATTGTCCCATAAGAGGGAACATTTGGTCTGCATTTACTTTATCAATCCCTTTAAAAAGAAATTATAAATCTCTATCAGATTCCCTCTCCTCCTTCTAAACTCCGCGTATTAACCCAAACTGTCTAATCTCTCCTCGTACGTCAACTCTTTTTCATCCCCAGAATCAATCTGGTGAACCTCTGAACTGCCTCCAATGCCACCACATCCTTCCTCAAATAAGGAGACCAAAACTGGACACAATACTCCAGATGTGGTCTCACCAACACCCTGTACAATTGCAACAGCACTTCTCTACTTTTATACTCCAGTCCCTTTGCAATAAATGCTAACATCTCATTTGCCTTTATGACATGCTGTACCTGCATACCGTCTTTCTGCGATTCATGAACAAAGACACCCAGATCCCTCTGCCCAGATGCATTTTGAATCTGCTTTCCATTTAGATAATTTGCCTTTCTATTCTTTTTCGGCCAAAATGGATAACCTCCGACTAATCCACGTCAAACTCCATCTGCCAAATTTTGGCCCTCATCTGTAAAATTGTTGTATCCTCTTCTGCCTGTTTTCCCACCTACATCTGCAAATTTTGCTATGTTACACTCTGTCCCTGCTTGCGGATCATTTTTATATAGATTGTAAACAGTTGAGATCCGAGGACTGACCCCTGTGGCTAGTTACATTTCGCCGGCCAGAGAAGGACCCATTTATCCCGACCCTCTGCTTTCAGTCAGTCAATCCAATCTGGCACTCTACCCACGATTCCCAGCGATCTCACCTTCTGGATCAGTTTCCTGGAATCTCCTTTCCGTCGACAACCTATGAAACCAGTATTTAAATATAGAAATTCTCTCCACTTCATTGTTGCATTTAAAGTTCCATAACCTTCTGTCTAAATAAACATTTCTCTTGTGCTCTGTCCAAAATCTCTTGATCTTGAGATTTCCTGCTGATTTTGTTTCATTTTGGCCTCCAATTTGTTAAATCAACACAAGATGTAACAGAATTTGAAACACCAATTATGTTTGGCACCAATTAAAAATAACAATTCCATTTCTACAAAGTCTCATCAAAAATGAAATCCATACATTTGGGTCCACGATGAATGCAGTTTTTATATGCTCTATTTGGCTCTATTTATTTTCCACTTTTTATGCTAGTTTTTAAAGGATGGTTCTGGTATTGGCACCACCCAACAACCCCCAGCCCCCCCAGAGTGAACATTGGGAGTTTCCACTAATGATGCATGTTTGCAAGCTGTCAAGGAGACCCTCTCCCTGCCCCCAACAATTTATTTTTAATTTACCAGGCTATTGTGTCCCAGTCTGAGACTATTTTTAAGTCCTTTCCACAAATTGAAAATAGAGTTTCTTGCAGCCGGTGGGTACTGAGACAGGAATCTAAAGTTCACTGTAGATAAACTCCTTCTGAACTGTACTCGGTCTTTTTAAACAATAAAATCATTTTGTTGGGGGGGGGGTACTTTTCAAAACGGGTGCAATTTGTTCTCTAATCTATGCTTGCATCCAAAGCCAAAATCCTTGCCACCCGCCCCATGTTGTCTCCTTGTTCTTGACACTTTAACTATCAGCTTCAATTGAAATGCCTCTATCAAATTGTCCCATAATAATCATAGAATCCCTACAGTGCGGGAGGAGGCCATTCGGCCCATCAAGACTGCACCGACCACTATCCCACCCAAGCCCTATTCCTGTAACCCCACATAATTCCCCCTGACACAAAGGTCAACTTAGCATGGCAAATCCACCTGAGCTGCTCATCTTTGAACTGTGGGAGGAAGCCACAGCACCCGGAGTGAACCCATGCAGACATGGGGAGCAACGTGCAAACTCCATGCAGACAGTGACCTGGGTCCCTGGCGCAGTGAGGTGGCAGTGCTTACCACTGTGCCACCAATGTTCCTTGTCCTAAACAGATCCTAATAATGTGGCTGAGATGGGAAACTCGGAGGACTGCAACCAGGCTACCTCTACCTTGTGGGTTGTTTAGGTAACACTATCAATAAGGAAGAAAACCTTTTGCATTTGTAACTATTTTCATGACTTCATGGCTAAAATTCAGATGTTTAAAATATGCCAACCAATTTGCACACTGCAAACTCCCACAAACAATGTAATAATGAATAGATCTATTTTCATGATGTAGATTGGGGTTAAATATTGGCCACAATACTGGGATAATTCATCTGCTCTACATCACACAGCCCAATGGATTTTCCCATCTACCTGCGAGCAGATCTGGTGTTGATTTACCCTCTTGTGGGTTAGCACCCCTGACAGGATGTTGCTCCCTCAGTACTACAGTTTAATAACAGCCTAGGTTGTGCTCAAGCCTCTGGAGTTGAAGGGTTCTAGCCACTAAACCACAGCCTAACACTTCCTGCACATGTTAACATGAGATTATGTTGGTTTATTATAACTTCTAACAAATGGGTTTTATCAAATTTATTTTCTTTCTGTTTCAGCCCATCTGAATCCCAAAACTGCAGGTGATATCTCGACACTCTTTGATGTTGGTGGCATTCTTGGTATGTTTGAGTCGATGCATTAGGGACATGGTGGCATTTGAAATTGTGTTCATTGATAATGAGTCATTGAACCGAAATTGCCTGTTTCAACTTCCCCTTTCAATCGCTGTCTGCATATTTTCACATCAGATTTGGGTCAGACCTATTTATATATTCTGGCATCTTTTCCTGTAGATGATAAAGTTCATTTTCCACATCTGCTGGCGCTGTGTTTGTCATTGTGGATGGTTCTTGCAATTAGCTGGGCAATGGCATGGTAAAGATGCTACACTTGGCTTCCATTCCCTGTGGTGTAAGGGTGCAGAATTGGTAGTAGCTGGTGAGAACTGATCAGACTCCACTGAAGTGCTGCCTGCTAACCACATTGACACCTCTGGTACGATCAGTAGAGTTCAGTATTGGAAAGCTAATGGCATGAGTGGGAACCCTATCAGAGTAGGAATCCAAGATCATCAATGATGAAATCCAGCATCAACTTCACTGTGCCAGTGCAGTCCTTGGACACCTGAGGAACAGACTGTGTTCAAATTCGGAGACCTCCATTCCAGCAACAAGCTCCTGGTCTACAGAGCAGCCATGGTTTCTGCCCTCTTGTATGCATCGGAAACACAGACAATGTACAGCAGTCACCTCAAATCCCTGGAGAGATATCACCAACATTGCCTCTGCAAATCCGCTGGCAGGATAGGTGTACCATCATGAGTGTTCTCTCCCAGGCCAATATCCCCAGTATCGAGGCACTGGGCATGCTCAACCAGCTGCTATGGGCAGGTAATATTATCCACATGCCCCACACCAGTGCTCTACTTGGAGCTCCATAATGGCGAGCAGAGGAAACACTGCAAGGAAAGCCTCCCTAAATAAATTTAACATCCCCAGTGTAATGAGGAAATCGCTTGCCTTTAGAGCACACACTTGGATACAAAGCATCCATTAAGATGCCAGTCACCAAGTGTCACTGGGTGGAGCACATGGAGGCCAAACAAACAGAGTGCAGAATCCAGAGCATCCCACCCACCCCGCCAAACCTGTGGCCGAGTCTGCAGCTCCACGATTGGACGATTTAGTCACTGCAGAACCCACCTCCCCAGAGTGGAAGCAAGTCCTCTTTGACCCTGAAAGACTGCTGGAGGAGAAATTGGAAACACTGATATGGGTAGTCAATAACTTCAGCAAGCTGACATTGGCATGTGACTGGTTAGAGCATTGAGAGTTGTAATTACTGATTGGCACGGAATTAGATTACAGAACCTTTTACCTGTGAGCATTGGCTCGCTCAGTAAAGTGTCAGGAGAATCTATTTACGGTGCAAATTGTACATGGTAATTTGGGAGGAATTGATTTGCTGAGTTGAACCACCTCTTCCCATCACCTGCTTTGATAAACACCAATCAGTAGAGTTCAAGATATAGTAAGTTAATAATTGACCTTGGCTTTCAACCAACTGAGGTGCAGTCAGCATTATTCATTGTGTAAGTGTTTGTTCAGCAAGTGTACTGCGCTACCTGCTGTCTGAGCTTGGCTGTGGTAGATCATTTTCAAAGTGTGTTATCAGTGTAGGGTGTAGGGTGCCCAGTAATTTTTATTTGCAGGTGTGCTCCGAGACCAAAAGACTGGTGGCTCCTTGCTATTAAAGCTAATTAGGAGCACTGTCATTAACAATTGCACAGTGCAGTTTTATCAGTCTTGATCTCATTGAATGGCAAAGCTGACCTGATGGGTTGAATGGCCTACTTCTATGTCTTATGGTCCAGAACCAAAACTTGCTAAACAATGGACTATTTCTTAAATTGTATCCTCCCAGGGCAGCGTAGTTCCAAACTCCTTGTGGCATTATCCATCGAGTGACATAATTAATTCACACTAACGTTGCATTATAGAAATGAGTCATGGGCTAAAGTTTATCCTGCACATAAATAACTGACTTTAATCACTATTTATCTGTCCTTTTTACCTTCCTACCCAACTTAACCTTGAATGCCTCGGCTATTGATCCACAAGTGAATTCCACAGCTCTCCACTCTCGTGTTTAGAACTTTCTTCAAAATATATGCCATTTAACCTTGTATTCCTTGACTCCTTTTCAATCATTCAACTTGATGGGAATTGTCTGCTTGTGCCTACACTGTCCAATCCTTACATACCGGGCAACCTGCGGTTTTTTAACAGGGCCTTAATTTATTTCCAAGTCTTATTGAACTATTGTCTCTGACCAGGCAGCACCCTAGTTAACCCATGTGTTCTCAATATATTCTTTACTGTAATAAAGGTCTAATTTAAGGTTTCTTGCAAGTTCATAGTTTTTGTTTGACTTGTGTACACTTGCACTTCTTTGCAATAAATTAATTACTTCTAAAAACAACTGACCAGAGGTGCTGCTTTAATACTTAGTCCCTATCAATCCATTCACTAAACCTATTTCCATTGAGTAGCTTGCTTTAAATCTCAACCTTAGTGATGGCCTAGTGGTATTATCACTGGACTATTAATCCAGAAACTCAGCTAATGTTCTGGGGACCTGGGTTCGAATCCCACCATGGCAGATGGTGGAATTTTAATTCAATAAAAAATATCTGGAATTAAGAATCTACTGATGACCATGAAACCATTGTCAGAAAAACCCATCTGGTTCATTAATGTCCTTTTGAGGGAAGGAAATCTGCCATCCTTACCTGGTCTGGTCTGCTGTAGCTCTGGAGTTCACATGTAATATGGTTGACTCTCAACAGCTCTCAGGCAATTAGGGATGGGAATAAATGCGGGGCAGCCAACAACACCCATGTCCCATGAATGAGTTTTTTTTAAAAATCACTTCACATTTGCATTGAATTTCATCTATCTGCCCCATTATTCTGTTGTATCAACCTACTTTTTAATCTTCTAGAGTTGACATTAAACTGGCCTTCAATTTACCTGGATGAGCTCTGCCTCCTCATGAGTCGAACACTGGCCACTTGCCAGTACTCTGGGACACACTTTAGATTCAACCCTGATGTATCGTTTTTAATTTGATCCCTTTCGGGTCCTTGGATATATTCTAGAAGACCTGGGTGTCATTTTTCTTTTAATCACAGCCATTTATTTATGGCACAGAAGGAGGCTATTCAGCCCATAATAATCTGCTAGCTCTCTGCAGAGCAATTCAACCAATCCCACTCCCTTTCTGGATCCCCCATAGTCCTGCACCATCCAGTTTTCCTTCTGAAATTACTTGTTTCCACCCTTTTGGACAGTGTTCCAGATCATTGCCATTTGCTGCCTTAAACAAAAGTCTTTCTTGTCTTCCTTTCTATCCATTGCTCAAGGGGATTTACACTAACTTCATTGTGGTGTTATTGTAAGCCTACTTGTGACACTAATGAATAAACTTTAAAAAAAATTAAATCTATGTCTGCAATTAACTTGCCTTAAATCTTTTATCAAATTATGTCACGCACAGCAATTTCAGTATTCCCCTTTGCCTCTTTAAAAAAGCTTTTCAACCCATTCCTCCTGATGGCTTTAGTATTTTCCCTCTTCCCCAAATCCCTGGACCATTAGATGCTTCATTCGTGTCATCAGGTTAAGGTGTATGTGGTAACTTTCTTGTTGCTGGGCAGATTTGTTCACTGTTCCCTTTTGTCGTGTAGGTGGGATTCTGGCTGGGATCGTCTCTGATTACACCGGTGGGAGAGCCACCACCTGCTGGGTTATGCTGATCGCTGCAGCTCCGATGGTAAGGGTGGTTCTGGGGTGTGGGAAAACATTTGAGCAGTTGTTTTGATGTGACGGTAATGGTGTAGCCACAAGAACTCTTCTGAAGGGCCACTATCTCTCTGCATCCAGGAGTGCACCAGGGATTATTTAACATGTGATTCACATTGTGGTTCATGAATGTGTGCAACACCAACTGACCCCCTCCTTTAGGGTGAAACTTGAGTAATTCATCCCCTTGGCTCCTTTTTGATTGGGCACCACAGTTCACTGAGAAACTATACACCCTCCTTATGCACCAGCAAAGACCCTGTGCACAAATTCAGGATCTCGCACAGCTCTGCATCAATACCTGGGTAGAAAGTGGAAAAGGCAAGTAGTCGCACAATCTATCCTGTGTGTTATTGAAAGGGTGTTTGCATGTGCATTATTAATATTAAACCATTTTGGTTTCAGGAGAGGAAAAGCCTTTGCAACTCTCAGATGCCTAAATATAAGGCTATTTTCTGATCAATTGCAACTGGTGTTTAATTTGGAAAAAGATTGAGCAAAATCTCAGATCTTCTGGACTTCCCCTTAACTCTGTAGTCTTTTTCCTCATGTAAACTGGCTGAAAACAGCCACCATAAATAGTATGGCAGCAAAATACTGCAGATGTTGGAAATCTGAAATAAAAACAGAAAAAACTGAATCAGCAGGTCAGGCAGCATCTAGGGACAGAGAAACCGAGTTGAGCGTTTCAGGTCACTGATCTTTTGACAGATCGTAAAAGATCAATGATTTTTTTTTTTTAAATCCATCATGGGGCTGGATCCTAACTCTTGAGGTGGGAAAGGATTTGGGAACTGGGTTGAGGAGTCTGGAAGAATGGGATTCCTGGAGGTGCTGCTGGATTTAGTGGGAGGACGCGATTGTTTCTCTTTTTGACGTGGGTCATTAAAAATCTTCAGTTAATGTCAAGTTATCCAAAAGTGCTGCCATCTTCTACTCTGGCCTTGCTGTTTCTGGTTGTTTTTGTACTGGGCAAAAAAGTTGGAACTCAACAAACTTTCCAAAAGTGGAAGCTAAACTGAGTGCAATTGCCCTCTTTCCTTCTCTGCCTCTCACCACCCCCCCCCCCCCCCCCCTTTCTCCCCTGCCCACCTCAGTAACACTGGGGTATCTTCTGGCATCCATTCTTGGTGAAGCTTTGGCCAATGCCTGGGAGCATGTCTCCTCCCCCAGAATGATTAGTCACATAGGGACACTGAAGGAGTGAAAAGTCTTCTAAAATTGGGAGCTTGGATACATTGGTTCTTTGCTTATAATTCCCAATGACAATATTTGGCATCCTACTTCAGCTAGAAGTTGGCGGACGTTTTAAAAACTCAGCAAATATAGATGCATGAGTAGACTATTCAGCCCATCGAGCCTGCTCCACCATTCATTTTGATCATGGCTGATCATAGAATTCAATATCATGATTTTCACACCCCCACATACCTTGATTTCTTTAGTCCCAAAAGCTATATCTAATTTCTTCTTGAAATCAGACAACATTTTGGCCTCAGCTACTTTCTGTGGTAGTGAATTCCACACATTCACCATCCTGTGGGTGAAGAAATTTCTCCTCGCCTCAGTTCTAAAAGGTTTTACCCCTTATCATCAAACTATAACCCTTAGTTCTGGACTCCCTCACCATTGGGAACATTCTTCCTGAGACCACCCTGTCTAACCCCGTTAGAATTTTAAAGTTTCTGAGATCCCCTCACTCTTAACTCCAGTGAATATAATCCTAACCGATTTTAGTCTCCTCCATATGACAGACCTGCCATCCCAGGAATCAGCCTGGTAAATCTTCGCTGTGCTCCCTCCTATAGCAAGGACATCCTTCCTCTGAGGACAACAAAACTGCACACAGTGCTCCAGGTGTGGCCTCACCAACGCCCTATACAATTGCAGCAAAACATCCCTATTCCTATACTCAAATCCTCTCACTGAAGGCCAATTTACCATTTTCCTGCCTATATTGCTTGCTGTACCTGCGCGCTTTCTTTCCGCGACTGATGCACAAGGACTCCAAGGTCTCGTTGAGTATCCAAATGAAAGAGAATCTGACAACAAAGGTTGAGGGCAGAGGTTCCTTAATTCTGACTTTAAGAGGTTGAGGTAGGGCAAGTGGTCAATGCTCCCGGAACATACCGGAAATGTGCATTACCAGCCAGGTGCCATTATTTTACCCTCTTAATAGATGAGAAATGACAAGCCTGGGACTGTGCGGTTTCATGACATTTGTGTAACGTGTTTCAGGAGGACCAAGATGGAATTTGTAATCCTTCAAGAGCAGTTTTGCCAGCTTTAGTCCTTTAGTCCTGTAATAGAAGAATGATCTGAAAAGGTCATGTGAATCTTTTTACAACTGATGTTTTTTTTTCCTCCCCTCCAGCTATTTGTTTATAACTACATTGGGAAAAATGGACTGGCAACAATTATAGGTGAGTCGTTTGAAGTGCAAGTTATGAGAAGTCATTTTGTTTCCCCATATTCTGAGGGCTAGTTGTTCCAGAGCAATAGAATGTTACTGACACCGCTTTCCAGTCAACTCGTCTCTCCTGAAGAGGCTGACTCATGCTGATCTGCCCCTGTGCCTCCAATGGTTAGACACTCCAAGAGTTAAACGGGTAGCCCAACAAAGGGCTCCTCTGCCCTACAAGGGAACGTCATCACCGTATCCTCAACCTGTTCCCCTGTAGATACTTGCCTAGCTTCCTGTAATGTTGTTTGCTTCAACCACTCATTGTGGTAGTGAGTTTCTTTCTCTCGGTGAAGGATTTTGCTTCCTTTTTGGACTTGTCGCCTTTGGCTGTGACCCGATTGTGACCTGCCAGGTGAAAACTCTGGGTCCCAGATTGTGCCCTCCAGAGGGGCCCTGCCCATTGATGTGGGAGATGGGTCTGCTTTATTTGAGTAAAATCCCAGGGCTGTAATGCCCAGATCATGGGTCTCCTTGAGGTGAACTTGACCCTTGACCTGCTGGCCTGGTACTCGTCAAATTACAGTTGTTTCTGATGTATAAAGACTCAAGGGTCCCTGCTCCAAAACACAACCCAGAAGGCCATTCTGTGTTAATCATTCTTTGACGTGTAATATCTTGATGTAAGTGTTGAACTTGTTTTCCCCTTGTCTTACTATCAGAGTTGAACTCATTCTGCGCTTGCTTTTCTATTTTCATTAAAAAATAAACACTGTAGTACCTATGCCCTTTTGAGACTGAAACACACAGTTCCAAAAATCTATCCCGACGTTGTAACACTGACTTAAGGATCAGCCACCTTCCCTCCCTGTATTACAACCTACGTTCATCCAATGGCCTAAATCGTGTCAGCGCCTTGAATTAAACTGGTCTTTCACTGGATCCCTCCCTGTTGCTTCACCAGATGTAAAGTTGGAGGTGATATTATCTCTAACTGAGTTTCTGGATTAATAGTCTAATGTTAAGGGGACCCGGGCTCGAATCCTGCCACGGCAGATGGAGTTTGAATTCAATTTAAAAAAATAAATCTGGAATTAAGAATCTACTGATGACCATGAAACCATTGTCGGAAAAACCCATCTGGTTCACTAATGCCCTTTTAGGGAAGGAAATCTGCCATCCTTATCTGGTCTGGCCTACATGTGACTCCAGAAGCACAGCAATGTGGTTGACTCTCCACTGCTCCTCTGAATAAGGGCAACCAGGGATGGGCGACAAATGCTGGCCAGCCAGCGACGCCCATATCACATGACTGAATAGGGAAAAAATAACCCCTCTATTGGGGCAAATGCGAAGTTTGGGAAAGTAATTTTAAATGAGGGCTGTGTGTGTATCTAGGGAAATGAGAACAAGGAACTGTACTCTGTTTAATGAGTGTCCGCCAGAACTTGTTTTGTTTTGAAATGGGGGAGAAAAATAATGCTGCAGCTAACTTCACATGAAAATATTAATTTAAAATGGGTTCTTCAGTGAGTTTGTGTTTAGCTCAGTGGAAGCAGATCCAATAGTAATTTAATTGGATATATAAGGAATTGGGAGGGGGGGAAGGGGGAAAGAGTGAGACCAATTGAATACCTTTCACACAACAAAGAAAATTATAGCAGAAGAACGGGCCCTTTGGCCCTCCAAGCCTGCACCGACCGTGTTGCCCGACTGAACTAAAAACCCCCTACCCTTCCAGGGACCATATCTTGCTATTCCCATCCTATTCATGTATTTGTCCAGACAGCCCTTAAAAGTCACTATCGTATCTGCTTCCCCTACCTCCCCTGACAGCGAGTTCCAAGCACGCACCACCCTCTGAGGGGGGGATTGCCTCGTACATCTCCTTTAAAACTTGCCCCTCGCACTTAAACGTAAGGCCCCCAGTAATTGACTCTTCCACCCTGGGGGGAAAAAGCTTCTGACTATCCACTCTGTCTATGGCCCTCACAATCTTGTAGACTTCTATCAGGTCGCCCCTCAACCTCTGTCGTTCCAGTGAGAATTGGCACAATGTACTAAGTGATCTCCATCCATGCTGTATGACTGTGCAGTAACCTGCTCTGTAGCATCTTATTCATGTTTTGAACATGCAACTCTTAGTAAGAGATGGCCAGAAACCATTTTCTGTTAAAGTTTGTTTATTTGTTTCTTTATTAGTGTCACAAATAGGCTTACATTAACACTACAATGAAATTACTCTGACAATCCCACAAGTCAAAGGTCCCCGCTACAATCTTGTGGTTCAAAGTTCTTTACCTGTGTGTCACACAATGACCCAACTCCCTGAGCAGGGGCAGTAATTATGTAGGAGGATATACTTGTCTCGTTCTATGGAAGAATGGTGACTTTGGGGGAAATGTGTCTCTTTCTGTGCTATGATAACCTGTTGGCAGTCCTTTGGCAATAAAGAGGCAGAATTGGATTTGAGTTCACAATCTAATTGTTATGATACAAGTTGGCCATGGCCTAGTGGATAGCAACCACTCCCAGGACACTGATCTAGAGTAATCCTGTCAGTACAGCACTGAGTGCCACTCTGAAGGACCCCACATCTCGGATAAGGAGGTTACCTTTGACCCCACTGTTTTTGGATTTTAAAAAACCCACAGTACAATTTTTGGAGTATACAAGTTCTTCCCATTGTCCTGGCCAATGCTTTCCTCAGTAAGCATCACCTAAATCATAGTTTCTGGTCATTTTATTTCATTGCAATTTACCTGAGCTTGCTGTGCAAATTGGCTGTTTCACGTAACACAGAAGTGACTACACTTCTAAATAACTTCATTGGTCATGAGCATTTTAGGCCATCCTCTAGTGAAAGATGCTATATAAATACAAGTGCTACTCTTTCTCCCTTCAACAGGAATGCTCATTTTGTGTGGTGGGCTGGTGAATGGACCATACGCACTGATCACAACAGCAGTAGCAGCTGATCTGGTGAGGAGTCATTTTTCGCTCTTTGGGAGTGGGTGGAGAATGGTAGGGTAATGATGGTCTCCATCTCATTAACTCTTGAAAAAATTGGTTGAATTCCTTTGGTTCGTTAAGGGTGTTTTAAAAGGAAAATTGATGGACAATAGTTGTTTAAAGTGGACATTAGAGCTACATAAGATGCTTACATTTGATTTTTTAAAAAATATATCACCAGGGAACACACAAGTGTCTGAAAGGGAACGCTAAAGCATTAGCAACTGTCACAGCAATCATCGATGGAACGGGTTCAATTGGTGAGTCTATGATGTGTTAACAAATGAATGATGAAATGAGAGTTGACCATCTTTTTTGGTTAAGTTAATAAAAGTTAAAAGTAAAGTTTGTTTATTAGTGTCACAAGTAGGCTTCCATTAACACTGCAATGAAGTTCCTGTGAAATCCCCCTAGCCGCCACACTCCGGCACCTGTTCGGGTACACCTGAGGGAGAATTTAGCATAGCCAATGCACCCTAACCAGCATGTCTTTCAGACTGTGGTAGGAAATCGGCACACCCGGAGGAAACCCATGCAGGCACGAGGAGAACTTGCAAACTTCACAGTGACCCACACTGGGAATCTAACCTGGGTCCCTGGTGCTGAAAGGCAGCAGTGCCAACCACTGTGCCACCCTAATGATTAAATCGCAGGGATTGGACATTAGTTTTTAAAGTACTATGCTCTCCAGGATTTAGTATCTTTTACCAATCGCCACATCTCAGGAAACTAAAGGAGGTGGCAGAATCTGGAACTGTCCCAGCAGATTGAAGGGTGGTAGACATAGACATAGAACAGTACAGCACAGAACAGGCCCTTCGGCCCATGATGTTGTGCCGAGCTTTATCTGAAACCAAGATCAAGCTATCCCACTCCCTATCATCCTGGTGTGCTCCATGTGCCTATCCAATAACCGCTTAAATGTTCCTAAAGTGTCTGACTCCACTATCACTGCAGGCAGTTCATTCCACACCCCAACCACTCTCTGCGTAAAGAACCTACCTCTGATATCCTTCCTGTATCTCCCACCACGAACCCTATAGTTATGCCCCCTTGTAATAGCTCCATCCACCCGAGGAAATAGTCTTTGAACGTTCACTCTATCTATCCCCCTTATCTTATAAACCTCTAAGTTGCCTCTCATCCATCTCTGCTCTAAAGAGAAAAGCCCTAGCTCCCTCGACCTTTCCTCATAAGACCTACCCTCCAAACCAGGCAGCATCCTGGTAAATCTCCTCTGCACTCTCTCCAATGCTTCCACATCCTTCTTATAGCGAGGTGACCAGAACTGCACACAATATTCCAAATGTGGTCTCACCAAGGTCCTGTACAGTTGCAGCATAACCCCACGGCTCTTAAACTCCAACCCCCTGTTAATAAAAGCTAACACTATAGGCCGCCTTCACGGCTCTATCCACTTGAGTGGCAACCTTCAGAGATTCGAGGATATGAACCCCAAGATCTCTGTTCCTCCACGTTCCTCAGAACCCTACCTTTGACCCTGTATCATAGACAAAAAGAGGCCCTTCGGCCCATTGTGACTGCACCAACCATCAAGCACCTATCTATTCTAATCCCATTTTCCAGCACTTAGTCCACAGTCTTGTATGTAACTCTACTTTTTTTAAAAAGGAGGGAGGGAGAAAACAGGGAATTAGACTGGTTAGCCTAGTGGGGAAAATGCCAGAGTCCCTTTTTATAAAAGATGTGCTGACAAAACACTTAGAAAATATCAACGGGATTCAACAAGGTCAACATGGATTAATGAAAGGGGAAAATCCTGTTTGACAAACCTACTGGAGTTTTTCACAGATTTAACTAGCGGAATGTGAGGTAAAACCAGTGGACATGGTGTATAATTTTCAAAGCTTTTGGTAAGTCCAGCAGCATGCAAAATTAGAGCACATGGGATTGAGGGTAATATATTGGCATGGATTATTCCATCCATTGACTCTGTCTACACTTATTGCTGCCTCGGAAAAGCAGCCAGCATAACCAAGGACCCCACGCACCCCGGACATGCACTCTTCCACCTTTTTCTATTGGGGGGGAAAAAGATACAAAAGTCTGAAATCATGTCCCAGCCAACTCAAGAACAGCTTCCTCCCTGCTGCTGTCAGACCTTTTGAATGGACTTGCCTTGCATTAAGTTAATCTTTCTCTACGCCCTAGCTATGGCTGTAACACTACATTCTGCACCATCTCCTTTCCTTTACGTACGGTATGCTTTGTCTGTATAGTGCGCAAGAAACAATACATTTTACTATATACTAATACATGTGGCAATAATAAATCGAAATGGATTGAGAATTGATAGGAGACAGGAGTTGGAATGAATGGATCTTTTTCGGAATGGCTGGCAGTGACTAGTGGGAAAGCACAGGGATTGGTACTTGAGCCCTGGCTATTTACAATATATATCAACGGTTTTGATGGAACTAAATGACACTAAGATTGGTGTCATAGTGGACAGTGGAGAAAGTTATCTCCAATTGCAATGGGATTTTACAATTGCCGGTGGGCTGACGAATGGCAGATGGAGTTTAATTTGGACAAATGCGAGGTGATGCATTTTGGGAGATTAAACCAGGGCAGGACTTACTCAGTTAGTGGTAGGACATTGGGGCGGGTTACAGAACAAAGATATCTAGGGGTACATGTTCATAGCTCCTTGAAAGTGGAGTCACAGGTGGACAGAGTGGCGAAGAAGGCATTCAGCATGCTTGGTTTCATCGGTCAGAACATTGAATACAGGAGTTGGAATGTCTTGTTGAAGTTGTACAAGACATTGGTAAGGCCACACTTGGAATACTGTGTGCAATTCTGGTCACCCTATTATAGAAAGGATATTATTAAACTAGAAAGAGTGCAGAAAAGATTTACTGAGATGCTGCTGGGACTTGATGGATTGAGTTATAAGGAGAGGCTGAATAGACTGGGACTTTTTTCTCTGGAGCGTAGGAGGCTGAGGGGTGATCTTATTGAGGTCTATAAAATAATGAGGGGCATAAACAAGGTAGATAGTCAATATCTACTCCCAAAGGTAGGGGAGTCTAAAACTAGAGGGCATAGGTTTAAGGGGAGAGATAAGTGTTCAGAGGGGCAATTTTTTCAGAGGGTGGGGAGTGTCTGGAACAAGCTGCCAGAGGTGGTGGTAGAGGTGGGTACAATTGTCTTTTAAAAAGCATTTAGACAGTTACATGGGTAAGATGGGTATAGAGGGATATGGGCCAAATGTGGGCAATTGGGATTAGCTTGGGGGTTTCAAAAAAGAAATGGGTGGCATGGACAAGTTGGGCTGAAGGGCCTGTTTCCATGCTGTAAACCTCTGACTCTATGAAATACTTCCAAGTTTTCTGATGACACAAAGCTAGGTTTGAAGGATGATTGGACCATTGCAATATTTTACTGTTTAGGTAGATTTATATTGGCTGACTGGTGCCCTTAATAGCCAGGAAGCTGAATTGTTGTAAGTGAATGTAGCCAGGTAATCCAGAATTCAATTCTTCAGTGAGAAATTTTCAGGTATGATGTTTCTAACTGGGTTGTGCAGGGGGGAGGATGCAGCACAACATGGTGCCTTTTTTATTTTTACAAAAGCTTTTTCAACTTGATTCAGCCGAATTATCCATAATGTCAGTAAGGGATCTCCTGTGGGAGTGGCCAGTGGGGGAGTCGCTGTATTGAGGCCTGTTTTGCCTGTTGTAACGATCTTCTCTTGATAAGAGTTTGGGACATTTGACCCAGTTTCTAGTCACAAGTGCACAGTTTAGCATGTGGAAGATGCAAATGTCACATTGATAGAACAAGGCATGCTCTGCTGTACAAAAAACAAAATACTGTGGAGCCTAGAAGTCTGCAATAAAAATAGAAAATGCTGGAAACACTCCAGATCTGGCTGCATCTGTGGAGAGATTCTTATCTGGTGTAATGTAAGGTCTATTCATTCGACTGTCTGTGCTGTCAAGGACTACACTGAGTTGCTTTCTCCCTTCCCTCAGTAGCTCAGTTGTTACAAAGAATGTGATTCTTTATTTGACTACATCCCATCATGCCTTAGAGCAGTGTGTTTTTAGCCAAATCGTATGCTTTTAATACAGAATATAAATGTCTTAATGCATGTTTAAATTCTCTAACCGTGGTTGTCATTATGCAAATGGTACCTTTTCGTTAAATATATTCTAAGCACTTTGTGACTGCTCTATACTGTATTCACTCTGATCTTGTTAGTCTTTTAGTCCCAAGTTATTATAAACTCCGTCCTACAGCTTTCCTGGTGCTGAAGATCTCAAATGGTTTAATAAACCCTTGATTTTCCTCAATGTTATGTTGATTTTTGCCTTTGGGTAAAGACCTATCTACCTTGTCTCCTCTGGATGTTTCCGAGGATGGCACATTAAGGCGCAGCCAGGATTGTAGGATGATCATATTAAATCCTTTCTTTTGTTGTATTTTAGGTGCTGCATTGGGCCCACTGCTGGCTGGACTCCTCACGAACTGGAACAATGTATTTTACATGTTGATTGCATCTGATATTTTGGCCTGTTTGGTATGTCAATCATTCTGTTTCTCCATTGGACAAAAACTTGACAGCACCTTGTCCAAGTGGTCATTCTTCACACGTCTCTTGCCCTCTTTCTCAATCCACCTAGTTGCTTTAACTTCCTTGTAATGCTTGTGCCATGTTATCCACACACCTGGGCCTAGCCAAACAAGCTATAAACGGGTCCAGGCAGCAGGCAATCAAAGGGATGGTCCAGCCCAACTGTCTGCCCCTCTACTGCAGCTACATTTACAGCCAGGTGTCCCTAGAGAGGGAGCATGCGGGGTCAGTGGGCACCACAGGGACTGGGGTGTATTAACCATTCTTTTAATCACATTTTGATTTAATGTTTTTTAAGTTTCTTTTCCGCTTTGTTTGGTTCAAGTGGTTTGCTTTTTGGGGGGCTGCCCTTCTTGCTTTGCCCCCGAGTTTGTTTAATTGATAGTGATCTCTAGTAGATGCCCTGACTGTGTCTCTTGTACCACCCAACGCCATGCTAAGCGAGATCATCCAATGTGGGCACAGACGGGAATGAATTCTGCTGTGGTTCCATTCCCCTCTTTTTTTGAAATTGTCCTTGATTACAAGATATCAGTGTTATATTTCTAGGATATGATTTAATCCTGAATACCAAGTGTATGGTTTAAATTTGCACTTTACTGAATGGTTTGGATTGAGGTTGATCATGGTGCTATTCCCTTTGTCTATGGTGTTGCGATGAGGTATCTGGACCAGTTCACTGCTGGGGGGGGCGGGTGTCTCTTGTACAGACGTCCTGAGCTCCTGGCTTTGCTCCACCTTAATTACGTCCAGCCTTGCCCCCGAGGGTATGATGAGGTGAGTGTTATTTGAAGAGCCACCTTCATACAAGGAGAAGCAAGTGCCAATTGGTGCCTTGAAGCTGATGCCTTATTGAAGAGGCTAACGAAGGAGGGAGTAAAGCCTCAATCTATTAAAGAAACCCTTGCCCACCCTCTGGGTAGAACCAGAAGAGAATTTAAAAATCTCGGGTGAGGAATGTTGAGTGGAGCAGAAGACTCCTTCCTCCTGGTTCTGACTATTGTCTTACTAGACTCTCCTGTAGAGATTGCTTATTGCTACATGAGCAAATCCTGTATATTTTCTCCCTCTCGGTCAACAGCTCCTATTTCAATGTGAACTAAATAGAACTAGTTGAGAAGGAAGTTGAAACAATTTGCACGGGGCAGCAGCCTCCTTCATTGTGACATTGGCCCATCGTAAACAGTAAGGATTCACCAGCAAGTGGCGATTAACGTTGGACCCAAACCTGCAATCTCAATAAATGCAGTTCAGGTTTTGGGCCTCACTACCATTGGGAGTTTTGGTGCAGAATATTTGTGTTAATCTCTTTATTTTGCTTTTTATTCTACAGTTATTGAGCAGGTTGGTGTACAAGGAGATCCGAGGCTGGTGTGGGTACCCAATGAGACAAAGAGGGTAAGAGAATGAACAGCACTATGGGGAGGAATTGAGGGCAGTCACACAGGAAGCTCTGTCTCCTCCCCCTTCCTCACAGCTGGGTTAGTGCAGCAGTGATAGAGACTGGTGGCAGTCGGAGGTTCCATCATAGAAGATCAATACTGTCTCCATCAAAAGGCCACTTTCTTCCCATTTCAAGGTGTGCACACTCGCGTTTACTCTGTCACTTCTTGACTTTAGGATTCTATACAAGGGCAAACTTTTAGCACGGGCTTCTAGGCTCAACAAATAAAAACAAACATGCCTAATACAAGAGTTTGAAACTAGTGTAATGCTGCAAAAGCCCATGTTTCTGCCCAAGACTCGAC